>NW_027328783.1:3508797-3663829 GCF_048564905.1 Vicugna pacos
CAGACTGAGAAACCAGAGTAAGGGTTTCTCCTGCAACCCGTTCCCTTTGTGCTGGATGAACGAACGTCTCTCCACATGCTCAGTTCTGAGAGATAAGTGTGTGTGAAAGCCGTCCTTCACCTAGCTTGAAGGGAACACAAAGTTTCTTTTCAGTTGCCAACTCCACTGAATACATATATATGGGGAGGTACAAGCTCCAACTCGGTTTTACAGTGAAAACGGCCGGCACTTCAAACCGGCACTAGGAAACAGACTGAGAATCCAGAGTAAGGGTTTCTCCTGCAACCAGTTCCTTTTGTGCTGGATGAACGAACGTCTCTCCACATGCTCAGTTCTGAGAGATAAGTGTGTGTGAAAGCCGTCCTTCACCTAGCTTGAAGGGAACACAAAGTTTATTTTCAGTTGCCAACTCCACTCCATACATGTATATGGGGAGGTACAAGCTCCAACTCGGTTTTACAGTGAAAACGGCCGGCACTTCAAACCGGCACTAGGAAACAGACTGAGAAACCAGAGTAAGGGTTTCTCCTGCAACCCGTTCCCTTTGTGCTGGAAGAACGAACGTCTCTCCACATGCTCAGTTCTGAGAGATAAGTGTGTGTGAAAGCCGTCCTTCACCTAGCTTGAAGGGAACACAAAGTTTCTTTTCAGTTGCCAACTGCACTCCATACATATATATGGGGAGGTACAAGCTCCAACTCGGTTTTACACTGAAAACGGCCGGCACTTCAAACCGGCACTAGGAAACAGACTGAGAAACCAGAGTAAGGGTTTCTCCTGCAACCCGTTCCCTTTGTGCTGGATGAACGAACGTCTCTCCACATGCTCAGTTCTGAGAGATAAGTGTGTGTGAAAGCCGTCCTTCAGCTAGCTTGAAGGGAACAAAAAGTTTCTTTTCAGTTGCCAACTCCACTCCATACATATATATGGGGAGGTACAAGCTCCAACTCGGTTTGACAGTGAAAACGGCCGGCACTTCAAACCGGCACTAGGAAACAGACTGAGAAACCAGAGTAAGGGTTTCTCCTGCAACTCGTTCCCTTTGTGCTGGATGAACGAACGTCTCTCCACATGCTCAGTTCTGAGAGATAAGTGTGTGTGAAACCCGTACTTCACCTAGCTTGAAGGGAACACAAAGTTTCTTTTCAGTTGCCAACTGCACTCCATACATATATATGGGGCGGTACAAGCTCCAACTCGGGTTTACAGTGAAAACGGCAGGCACTTCAAACCGGCACTAGGAAACAGACTGAGAAACCAGAGTAAGGGTTTCTCCTGCAACCCGTTCCCTTTGTGCTGGATGAACGAACGTCTCTCCACATGCTCAGTTCTGAGAGATAAGTGTGTGTGAAAGCCGTCCTTCACCTAGCTTGAAGGGAACACAAAGTTTCTTTTCAGTTGCCAATTCCAATCCATACATATATATGGGGAGGTACAAGCTCCAACTCCGTTTTACAGTGAAAACGGCCGGCACTTCAAACCGGCACTAGGAAACAGACTGAGAAACCAGAGTAAGGGTTTCTCCTGCAACCCGTTCCCTTTGTGCTGGATGAACGAACGTCTCTCCACATGCTCAGTTCTGAGAGATAAGTGTGTGTGAAAGCCGTCCCTCACCTAGCTTGAAGGGAACACAAAGTTTCTTTTCAGTTGCCAACTCCACTCCATACATATATATGGGGAGGTACAAGCTCCAACTCGGTTTTACAGTGAAAACGGCAGGCACTTCAAACCGGCACTAGGAAACAGACTGAGAAACCAGAGTAAGGGTTTCTCCTGCAACCCGTTCCCTTTGTGCTGGATGAACGAACGTCTCTCCACATGCTCAGTTCTGAGAGATAAGTGTGTGTGAAAGCCGTCCTTCACCTAGCTTGAAGGGAACACAAAGTTTCTTTTCAGTTGCCAACTGCACTCCATACATATATATGGGGAGGTGCAAGCTCCAACTCGGTTTTACAGTGAAAACGGCAGGCACTTCAAACAGGCACTAGGAAACAGACTGAGAAACCGGAGTAAGGGTTTCACCTGCAAACCGATCCTTTGTGCTGGATGAAAGAACGTCTCTCCACATGCTCAGTTCTGAGAGATAAGTGTGTGTGAAAGCCGTCCTTCACCTAGCTTGAAGGGAACACAAAGTTTCTTTTCAGTTGCCAACTCGACCCCATACTTATATATGGGGAGGTACAAGCTCCAACTCGGTTTTACAGTGAAAACGGCAGGCACTTCAAACCGGCACTAGGAAACAGACTGAGAAACCAGAGTAAGGGTTTCTCCTGCAACCCGTTCCCTTTGTGCTGGATGAACGAACGTCTCTCCACATGCTCAGTTCTGAGAGATAAGTGTGGGTGAAAGCCGTCCTTCACGTAGCTTGAAGGGAACACAAAGTTTCTTTTCGGTTGCCAACTCTACTCCATACATATATATGGGGAGGTACAAGCTCCAACTCGGTTTTACAGTGAAAACGGCCGGCACTTCAAACCGGCACTAGGAAACAGACTGAGAAACCAGAGTAAGGGTTTCTCCTGCAACCCGTTCCCTTTGTGCTGGATGAACGAACGTCTCTCCACATGCTCAGTTCTGAGAGATAAGTGTGTGTGAATGCCGTCCTTCACCTAGCTTGAAGGGAACACTAAGTTTCTTTTCAGTTGCCAACTCCACTCCATACATATATATGGGGAGGTGCAAGCTCCAACTCGGTTTTACAGTGTAAAGGGCGGGCACTTCAAACCGACACTAGGAAACAGACTGAGAAACCAGAGTAAGGGTTTCTCCTGCAACCCATTCCCTTTGTGCTGGATGAACGAACGTCTCTCCACATGCTCAGTTCTGAGAGATAAGTGTGTGTGAAAGCCGTCCTTCACCTAGTTTGAAGGGAACACAAAGTTTCTCTTCAGTTGCCAACTCCACTCCATACATATATATGGGGAGGTACAAGCTCCAACTCGGTTTTACAGTGAAAACGGCCGGCACTTCAAACCGGCACTAGGAAACAGACTGAGAAACCAGAGTAAGGGTTTCTCCTGCAACCCGTTCCCTTTGTGCTGGATGAACGAACGTCTCTCCACATGCTCAGTTCTGAGAGATAAGTGTGTGTGAAAGCCGTCCTTCACCTAGCTTGAAGGGAACACAAAGTTTCTTTTCAGTTGCCAACTCCACTGAATACATATATATGGGGAGGTACAAGCTCCAACTCGGTTTTACAGTGAAAACGGCCGGCACTTCAAACCGGCACTAGGAAACAGACTGAGAATCCAGAGTAAGGGTTTCTCCTGCAACCAGTTCCTTTTGTCCTGGATGAACGAACGTCTCTCCACATGCTCAGTTCTGAGAGATAAGTGTGTGTGAAAGCCGTCCTTCACCTAGCTTGAAGGGAACACAAAGTTTCTTTTCAGTTGCCAACTCCACTCCATACATATATATGGGGAGGTACAAGCTCCAACTCGGTTTTACAGTGAAAATGGCAGGCACTTCAAACCGGCACTAGGAAACACACTGAGAAACCAGAGTAAGGGTTTCTCCTGCAACCCGTTCCCTTTGTGCTGGATGAACGAACGTCTCTCCACATGCTCAGTTCTGAGAGATAAGTGTGTGTGAAAGCCGTCCTTCACCTAGCTTGAAGGGAACACAAAGTTTCTTTTCAGTTGCCAACTCCACTCCATACATATATATGGGGAGGTACAAGCTCCAACTCGGTTTTACAGTGAAAACGGCCGGCATTTCAAACCGGCACTAGGAAACAGACTGAGAAACCAGAGTAAGGGTTTCTCCTGCAACTCGTTCCCTTTGTGCTGGATGAACGAACGTCTCTCCACATGCTCAGTTCTGAGAGATAAGTGTGTGTGAAAGCCGTCCTTCACCTAGCTTGAAGGGAACACAAAGTTTCTTTTCAGTTGCCAACTGCACTCCATACATATATATGGGGAGGTACAAGCTCCAACTCGGTTTTACAGTCAAAACGGCAGGCACTTCAAACCGGCACTAGGAAACAGACTGAGAAACCAGAGTAAGGGTTTCTCCTGCAACCCGTTCCCTTTGTGCTGGATGAACGAACGTCTCTCCACATGCTCAGTTCTGAGAGATAAGTGTGTGTGAAAGCCGTCCTTCACCTAGCTTGAAGGGAACACAAAGTTTCTTTTCAGTTGCCAACTCCACTCCATACATATATATGGGGAGGTACAAGCTCCAACTCGGTTTTACAGTGAAAACGGCCGGCACTTCAAACCGGCACTAGGAAACAGACTGAGAAACCAGAGTAAGGGTTTCTCCTGCAACCCGTTCCCTTTGTGCTGGATGAACGAACATCTCTCCACATGCTCAGTTCTGAGAGATAAGTGTGTGTGAAAGCCGTCCTTCACCTAGCTTGAAGGGAACACAAAGTTTCTTTTCAGTTGCCAACTGCACTCCATACATATACATGGGGAGGTACAAGCTCCAACTCGGTTTTACAGTGAAAACGGCAGGCACTTCAAACCGGCACTAGGAAACAGACTGAGAAACCAGAGTAAGGGTTTCTCCTGCAACCCGTTCCCTTTGTGCTGGATGAAAGAACGTCTCTCCACATGCTGAGTTCTGAGAGATAAGTGTGTGTGAAAGCCGTCCTTCACCTAGCTTGAAGGGAACACAAAGTTTCTTTTCAGTTGCCAACTCCACTGAATACATATATATGGGGAGGTACAAGCTCCAACTCGGTTTTACAGTGAAAACGGCCGGCACTTCAAACCGGCACTAGGAAACAGACTGAGAAACCAGAGTAAGGGTTTCTCCTGCAACCCGTTCCCTTTGTGCTGGATGAACGAACGTCTCTCCACATGCTCAGTTCTGAGAGATAAGTGTGTGTGAAAGCCGTCCTTCACCTAGCTTGAAGGGAACACAAAGTTTCTTGTCAGTTGCAAACTCCACTCCATACATATATATGGGGAGGAACAAGCTCCAACTCGGTTTTACTGTGCAAACCGCAGGAACTTCAATCCGACACTAGGAAGCATACTGAGAAACCAGAGTAAGTGTTTCTCCTGCAACCCGTTCTCTTTCTGCTGGATGAAAGAACGTCTCTCCACATGCTCAGTTGCGAGATATATGTGTGTGTGAAAGCCGTCCTTCACCTAGCTTGAAGGGAACACAAAGTTACTTGTCAGTTGCAAACTCCACTCCATACATATATATGGGGAATTCAAGCTCCAACTCGGATTTACAGTGCAAACCGCAGGAACTTCAAACCGGCAGTTGGAAACAGACTGAGAAACCAGAGTAAGTGTTTCTCCTTCAACCCGTTCCCTTTTTTGCTGGATTAACGAATGTCTCTCCACATGCTCAGCTCTGAGAAATTAGTGTGTGTGAAAGCCGTCCTTCACCTAGCTTGAAGGGAACACAAGGTTTCTTGTCAGTTACAAACTCCTCTCCATTCGTATATATGGGGAGGAACAAGCTCCAACCCGGTTTTACAGTGAAAACGGCACGCACTTCAAACCGGCTCTAGGGAACAGACTGAAAAACCAGAGTAAGGGTTTCTCCTGCAACCCGTTCCCTTTGTGCTGGATGAACGAATGTCTCTCCACATGCTCAGCTCTGTGAGATTAGTGTGTGTGAAAGCCGTCCTTCACCTAGCTTGAAGGAAACACAAGGTTTCCTGTCAGTTACAAACTCCTCTCCATTCGTATATATGGGGAGGAACAAGCTCCAACCCGGTTTTACAATGAAAACGGCAGGCACTTCAAACCGGCACTAGGGAACAGACTGAGAAACCAGAGTAAGGGTTTCTCCTGCAACCCGTTCCCTTTGTGCTGGATGAACGAACGTCTCTCCACATGCTCAGTTCTGAAATTGAATTATTTATGAAACCCGTCCTTCAACTTGCTTTTTGGGAACACAAACTTTCTTTTCAGTTTAAAGCTACACATTTGGAGTGACTTTCGTACATCTAGCACAGTTGAAACTTGTTTCTGGTGGAACCCTCACCCTGCTTTCTCAGAATTTTTCTTAGTGCCGATTTTAAATTCCTGCGATTTTCAATATTAAACAGCGTTGGAGCTTTTACCTCCCCTTATATATGTTTGTAGTCTAGTTTCCAAATGAAAAGCATCTTTTTTCCCACAAAACTTGTTGTTTTTTTTTTTTTCACACACACTTCTCTGTAATAATTGGGCATGTTTATTGTCATTCGTCTATCTAGCATTAAGTGAATTTTTGTCAATTGTAACACTTACTCTTGTTTCTGATTATGTTTCCAAAACTGCTTAGACGTTCATGCAGTTTTCACTGTTAAATCGATTTCGAGTTATTACCTCCCAATACATATCTATATAATTTTTTTCCAGTAGAATAAACTATGTGTTCACAACATGCTTTGTGATTCACGGATTTCACACAAACTTTATTCTCAGAGTTCAGCATTTGAGCAGACGTCCTTTCATCTAACCTAAAGTGACTGTGTTGCAGTTCATTCACTTACTCTGGTTTCTCAGTATGTTTTTTGTGTCAATTTGAAGTTCATGCAATTTTCACTGTAAAACAGGGTTGAGCTATTTCCCCCATATATATGTATGTAGATTGTTTTCCCAGTGAATTAAACTCTGTGTTCCCTTCAAGCTAGTTTATTGATGGCTTCCACACAGTCTGAACTCTCAGTACTGAGCAAATGGAATTACGTTTGTTCATATAGGATAAAAAGAATAGGTACCACTAGAAACTCATACTCTGTTGTCGCAGTATATTTAATATTTTTGGTTTGAATTTCATGATGTTTTCACTGTATAACCTTGTTGAAAACTGTACCTGCCAATGTATATTTATGTAGTGTGTTCCTCACTGTAAACAAACTATTTGATCCCGAGAAGATTTGTGATTTTCGGCTTTCACACACATTCAATTTTTGAAACTGAGTATATGAGGTGGGATTCGTTCATCTAAACTAAACAGAATGGATTCCTGTAAATACACTTACTGTGGGGTCTGAATATGTTTCCTAATTCCGGTTTGAAATTGATGCATTTTTCACTTTAAAACCAATTTGGAGCTAGTACCATCCCGTATATATATATATACAGTGTAGTTTCCTGCTGAATAAAACTTTGTTTTCCCAAAAAACTAGCTAATTGATGACTTTTACACTGACCTAAATCTCAGAATTAACATGTGGAGAGAGATTCGTTCGTCTAACCTTAAGGGAATGTCTTGCAGTAGAAACGCTAACTTGGTTTCTCAGTATGTTTCCTAGTGCCGGTTTTAATTTCATGCAGTTTTCACTGTAAAACCGAGTTGGAAATATTACCTTCCCATATGTATTTATATAGTGTAGTTTTCCAGTGTAAAGAAAGTGTGTGTTCCAAACAAGCTAGTTGGTTGACGGCTTTCACACACACTTAACTCTCAGAATTGAGCATGAGGTGTGAATTTTTTCATCTAACATGAAGGGAATGTGTTGCAGTTGAAACATTTACTCTGGTTTCTCAGTATGTTTCCTATTGCCGTTTTGAAGTTCATACACTTTTCACTTTAGACACGAGTTGGAGCTTGTATCTCCCTATATATAGAGAGAGAGAGATTAGTTTCCCACTGGATAGAATCTGAGTGTTCCCAAGTTGCTTGATGATTGACGGCTTTCACACACAATTAATTCTCAGAATTGAGCATGTAGAGAGACGTTCATTCTTTTAGCAAAAAGATAATGGTTTGCAGTAGAAAGAATTACCCTGGTTTCTCAGGATGTTTCCTAGTGTCCTTTTAAAGTTCATATATTTTTCAGTGTAAACCCGAGTTGGAGGTAGTACGCCAATATATATGTATATATGCAGTGTCGTTCTTCACTCTTTAGAAACTATGTTTTCCCTTCAAGCTAAGTGATGTTTTACATTTGCACACATTCATCCCTCATAACTGAGCATGTGTAGACGCTTTCGTTCAATTACGATAAAGGGAATTCTTTGCAATTGAAACACTTACACGGGTTTCTCAGTCTGTTTCCTCATGCCGGTTTGAAGTTCATGCAGTTTTCACTGTAAAACCGTGTTGGGGCTAGTACCTCCCCATATAAAATCATGTCATGTATTTTCCCCATGAAAAAGATTGTGTTTCCCCAACAAGCTAGGTGTTTGACGGCTTTCACACTCACTTACTCTCAGAATTGAGCATGTTAAGATACGTTCTTTCATCTTGCATAAAGAGAAGAGGTAGCACTTGAAATATTTACTCTGTTTTCTCAGTATGTTTCCTAGTGGCGGTTTGAAATTCATGCAGTTTTCAGTGTAAAAACGACTTGGAGCTATTACCTTCCAATATAGATATATGTAGTGTATTTCCCCACTCAAAGGAAACTATGTTTTCCCTACAAGCTAAGTTATAGTTTACAGTCACCCTTATTCAACACTCAGAACTGAGCATGTGGAGAGGTATTATTTCAACTAGCTTAAAGGGAATGATTTGCAGTAGAAACACTTACTTTGTTTTCTCAGTATGTTTCCTAATTCGAGTTTGCAGTTCATGCAGTTTTAACTGTAAAACCAATTTGGAACTAGTACCTCCCCATATATAGGTATTTAGTGTTGTTTCCCACTGAAAAGAATTTGTGTGTTCCCAAAAGTTAGCTTCCTAACGGGTCTCACACTCATTTAACTCTCAGAATTGAGCATGTGTAGAGACGTTCATTCATATAGCATAAAGGGGATAGTTAGTAATAGAAACACTTACTCTGGTTTCTTAGTATATTAACTAGTGCTGGTCTGAACTTCATGCATTTTGCACTTTTGAACCGACTTGGAACTAGTACCTCCTCATTTATATGTATGTAGTGTATTTCCCCAATCAAAAGTAACTGTGTGTTCCCTACAAGCTAAGTGATAGATGGCTTTCGCACAGAGTCTGCTCTCAGAACTGAGCATGGGGTGAAGCGTTAGTTCATCTAGGATGAAGGGAATGGGTTGCAGTTGAACCACTTATCTGGATTCTCAGTTGTTTCCTAGTGCCAGTTTGAAGTTCATTCAGTTTTCATTGTAAAATCGACTTCGGGCTAGTACCTCCCCGTATATATGTATGTAGTTAGTTCGGCACTCAAAAGACACTGTGTTCCCTACAAGCTAAGTGATAGATGGTATTCGCTAGCATTAAACTCAAAACAGAGCATGTGGACAGGCTATCGTTCATCTAGTATAAAGGGAATGGGTTGCACTAGAAATTATTACTCTTGTTTCTTAGTATGTTTCCTAGTGTCGGTAAATTTGCTGCAGGTTTCACGGTGAAACACTTGGACCTAGTACCTCTCCATATATATGAATATATTGTAGTTTTCCACTCAAAAGAATATGTTTGTTTCCAACAAGCTAGGTGACTGTCGGCTTTCACACACACTTAACTCTCAGAATTGAGCATGTGGAGTCTGGTTCGTTCATCTAGCATAAAGGGAATGGGTAGCATAAGAAACACTTACTCTGATTTCTCAGTATGTTTCCTATTGCCGGTTTGAAGTTCATGCAGTTTTCACTGTAAAATCGACTTGGAGCTAGTACCTCCCCATATATATATGTAGTGTAGTTCCCCAGTCAAAAGAAACTGTGTGTTCCCTACAAGACTAGTGATAGATGATTTTGCACACATTCAACCCTCAGAACTGAGCCTGTGGAGAGACGTTCGTTCATCTATGTTGAAGGGAATGATTTGCCGTAGAAGCACTTACTGTGGTTTCTCAGTATATTTCCTCGTGCCGGTTTGAATTTCATGCATTTTTAACTGTAAAACAGAGTTGGAGCTCGTACCTCCCCATATATATTTATATAGTGTCATTCCCAACTCAAAAGAAACTGTGTGTTCCCAAAAAGTTAGGTGATTGACGGCATTCACGCACACTTAAGTCTCAGAATAGAGCATTTTAAGATACGTTCATTCATCTACCATAAAGGGAATGGGTTGCATTAGAAAGACTTAGTCTGGTTTCTCAGTTTCGTTCCTAGTGCTGGTTTGAATTTCATGCAGTTTTCACTGTAAAGTTGACTTGGAAATATTACCTCCCATATATATGTGTATATTGTTTTTCTCCACTCAAAAGGATCTGTGTGTTCCCTACAAGCTAACCGATAGATGGCTTTTGAACACATTCATCTCTCAGAACTGAGCATGGAGAGAGGCGTTCATTCATCTAGGATGAGGGCAATGGGTTGCAGTAGAATCACTTAGTCTGGTTTCTCATTATTTTTCCTAGGTCCGGTTTGAATTTCATGCAATTTCCACTGTAAAACAAAGTTGGTGCTAGTATCTCACCATATAGATATTGTGTAGTTTCCAATAGAAAAGAAACTGTGTTTTCCCAACAAGCTAGTTGTTTGATGGCTTTCACACACATTCAACTCTCAGAATTGAACATGTGTAGAGGCATTCGTTCATGTAGCATAAATGGATTTTGTAACTTTAGAAACACTGCGATTTGTACGTATGTTTTCTAGTGCTGGTTTGAAGTTCATGCAGTTTTCAGTGTAAAATCGTGTTGGAGCTACTAGCTATCCATATATATATATATATATATATATATATATATATATTTAGTTTAGTTCCACACTCTAAAGAAACTGTGTGTTCACAACAAGATAGGTCATTGACCGATTACACGCACATTCAACTCTCAGAATTGAGCATGTGGAGACGCGTTCGTTAATGTCGCATAAAGGGATTGAGGAGCCATAGAAACACTTAATGTGATTTCTCAGTATGCTTCTTAGTGTGAGTTTCAAGTTCATGCACTTTTCTCTGTTAAACCGAGTTGGAGCTAGTACCTCCCCATATATATTTATGTCGTGTATTTTCCCACTGAAAAGAAACTGTGTGTTCCCAACTAGCTAGGTGATTGACGGCTTTAACACACACTCAGCTGTCAGAATTGAGCATGTGGAGAGGCGTTCGTTCATCTAGCATAAATGGAATTTGAAAGCGATTATAATGACCTATGTTGGTATTAAAACAGTAAAGGGAGGATTAATTTAGAGCCTGTATAGTTATGATCAGCATACATGACAGAATTTCATTTTCAGCATAAATTTCTTTTTTTAACGTTCAGAAAACTTAATTCTTTCCTGTAACTGGATATAGATAGCGAATGTTTTAAAGTCTTTGAGCAACTGCTTTAAACTAGAATTGTTACTTTGCTTCTGGTCTTTAACCTAAGGGAATATCCAGAATTCCAGTGGCAGTTCAAAGCAAGGGCCTGAAACTTGCCTATTACTTGTTTTAAGTACAGTAAGAATAACTGTATACTAGGGTACTGTGGATAACTGAAGGGCTGCTTGGATATGTTATATGTAAGTTATATTTTCAAAAATTATTAATATCATGAAAATCAATCAACCTTGGTGATCTATTTGGTATAATTTAATCTTTAATAATGTAAATTTTGATAGCCCTTTTATTTATGTAACTTATGAAAAATAAGTTGGCTTTATATAACTACTTTTTAAATAAATGATTAAATTTTGGGTTTTTTATCATTTGCTTATTAAAAATAGGATATTAATTACACAATATGTATTTTCCTTCAAGTTCATACATTTTTCCCAAAACTATCTTGACTTGTTTAGATAAGTTAACCCATAGTCTGATTTATTTTAAACACTCAGAATGTTCTTATGTATGTTGCTTTATTAGAGAGCAAGAATTCCTTATTATTTTTAATAAAATATACTTGCAGGAAAATATACTGGGATTCTTTCATTCACAGAGTCAAGCAATGATTCCTGTTTTGTTAGATCAGGTGTCTAGGTCTCTCAACTTCCAAAAGATTACATGGACAAAGTTAAAAACGCCATTAATGATCTACTAAGAAAGTTTATTGTGTTCCTTGATTAAAAGTATAAATATGGGTCAGCCTTAAATTCGGATGTAAAACTGTTATGAATTACATGAGTCTTCTCCAAAATTCTTTTTTTAAACATTTTTTATTGATTTATAATCATTTTACAATGTTGTGTCTAATTCCAGTGTTCAGCACAATTTTTCAGTCATTCATGGACAATAACACACTCATTATCACATTTTTTCTCTGTGAGTTATCATAACATTTTGTGCATATTTCCCTGAAAAATTCTTTAATTTGGGCTTTAAACCCTCCAGTAAAATACTGGTTTGAAGGAAGAAGAAAGTTGAGAAATGATTCAATCCAAATTCTATGGGAATAAACAAAGCTAAATGTTTCAGTCATTATTTGAAGCAGAACAGATATGTTTTCTGCACCATATGATTTTAATATTATTCATCTGAACATACGGTATAGACACCATGAGACCACAAGCCAACAAACAAGATGTCAGGTAAAGCAAGAAAAACAACTGAGGGGATTTTCTACTGCAAAATTTCCCCTAACTCGAACTGTAATAGAGAACAAATCTGACGCCACATTGGATCTGTTCCTTTAGTTTGAAGCACTGTGCCCTGTTTTCCAGGCTTAATCTTGCTGGCTCTGCACCTTTTGTAAAACAACGTTGCCTTTAGCCTAATACCTACAGGAAAGCCTATTCTTGGGACTCTGACCTTTAATGATGTTAGCACTTCTGCACTTATGCAGGGATGGCAAGTTGCAAAATAGAGAATAACCTTTGTTTTGTTGGAGATTTACAGGGACACCACAGCCTGACACACATGGATGACTGCAAGAACAAAGAATGCCTGCAGCAAGAAGTTTGCACAGCCAACCACACTCCCTCCCCTTTTTAGCTTAAAAGGGGCCTGAATTCTGACTTGGGCAAGATGATTCTCCAGGACATTAGTCCCCCATCTTCTTGGTCTGCCAGCTTTCTGAATAAAGTTACTATACCTTGCTCCAAAACCTTGTCTCCTGATTTATTTTTTATCGCTGTTGTGTAGCGAGCAGAACAAGTTTGGCCTCGGTAACAGAACCAGCTTTGTCATTTCGTCTGATGTGAAATCTCTCTGGGTGTACACGTGCTTGCCTGGTGGTGGTGGTGGTAGTAGGCAAAAATATTTCACTTCTCCTGATTTCAATAGGCTAAAATTTCCTGCTATTTAAGTCAACTCTAGACTTTTACAGAATCACCTGCAGATGTGCTTCTGGAAGCTAGAAAAATTCCAACAATGAAAATAATTGTATTGTCTCCAGACAAGATACTTTTCCTCAAAACTGAGTAGCTGTGAGACACAATTCAGGAGTACAGATAGATGCAGTGTGCTTCATTTCCCATGTTGTTCCAACACAATTTTCCAGTTATATCAAAGTAAATTAAAATCAGTCTTCAATAGCAGATGCTCTGGCATGATACAACAATGTCAATTCCACATATTGAGCCAGAGCAGCTTTAGAGTAAATAATTTTATACCAAATCCTGCTTGATGTCCTGTCTTCTCCCTGGTGGCTAATTCCTTCTTCTGTCTTCCTAAAAGTTCTCCTGTTATGGGAAGTTAGCCTTTACTGTGCACATTCAATTGAGAAGACACAAATTAAATATAGGAGGGGATGACATGCATATTTAATTCTTACTTATACATAAATACAAACACACAGGACCTGTGTCTTGGAAGACGTCACTTCCTAATATGGGCAAGAGGATGGTCTATAGTTCAATCAATGATCTAAAAGCAGTTTTCTAGGATATAATAAAGCAATGCCTGAGTTATAAGACAGAACAACCCCTGGATATGAAACAGTGGCACCAATCAGTGGGGGCACATGTGTGCACACACACGCCCATGCACACAGAGCAGCCTTGGAGACACTCCATCTGTGCTGATGGAGCAAAGTCATGCTGGGGAGATGAGGAAAAAGTGCCTAATACAATCAAACCAGGACACCTGAGGAATGGGTCATAGGAGTCAATTAAATTTTCTGGTTAGCTGTAGGTCAAACAAAAACACTTTTAGTTTCAAACGTCATTATTAAAAATTTTGTTAAAGCACAGGAGCCTGTTTTCCTGCCTTGCTTAGTGTCATATGCCATATTAAACATGACAGATTCATGCTTCTCTGACTGTGGAATGGGAAAGGCCTTGCTGTCCTATTCTGAATATTAGTCTATGTTTTGCAGCACAGTGGATACTGAAAATGGGGCAATTTGAGTGAATGGGAATGGACATAACCTAGCAGTCATTGACTGTGTGTGATCTGCCAACTTTCTCCAAAAAGAAGGGGTAGCAAGCAAATCAGATTAATTCAGGGATCTTGGGGTGGGGAGTCGGGTGGGCTGACAGCTGGGTGGTCTCATGTAGCTGTTTTACTGTGTAAAATAGTGACTATGAGCCACAGTGACACATTGTCAAATTCTTGTGCCTGTAGCTGTGATACCTGGCCAAGTCTGTGCAGCCAATTTTATCGATGGTGCATAATGAAAATAACTAACCTTCCCTGAGGACCATCTTATGTGAAATCCATTCATTGTCTCACTGAATTCCCTAAGCACACTTTTTGGTACATAACAGTCTTAAAATATGAAGCAGGGATAAAATGAAGCTCTGAAGTGTTGAAGCCTTGCCCGAAATCATGCAGTTGGGAAGACGCGGTGCTGGGAGCTAAGCTCGAGCCAGACTACAGAACCTGAAGGGCCCAGCAAGTCCCCTCACCCAGGAACCTGGCCCACAGCCACTGCCAGGTCCTGTTCTGTTTCTATGAGTGCTCATGGGAAAGTGCCAGGGACTTAGCGTAAATATGACTTGATTAAGAAATTCAAACTGGGATAGCCTTTTGTTTGGGACTGCAACCTGGGAGTGAAACTGGCAGTGAAGTAAGGGAGGAAACAGCCCTGGTTGTAAGAACATTTCTAGGGAAGAAGGCTCCCTGATGGGCTGGCATGGGAATCGCTGTGGTTGTGAGCCCCCTGTTGCCCTGTGGGGGTGTGGGCAGGGAAGGAGAGAGACTGTTCAAACTGGTCATAGTCACTACAGTTTGTAAACAGCTGAGTTCTGTTCCCTCACAGCTCAGACACATGCAGGACATGAGGCTGCTTAGCTAATGACCAACAGTGGGTAGCAAAGGCCAAGAGTGGGGTGGGGAGGAGAGATGGGACCACCTTCTAGAAGAACCTCTGCCCCAGGGGTCCAGGAATGTAATGAATGATTGGGGATTCACAAAGGGTTTATATGACCTCATCAGGTAGTTCCTACTTTAAACTGAGAGTCTGGAATATATGGTAAAATACGGTGGAATGACTGCTCTTATTTTAGGTTCTGCAAAAACTTAAACAGATGGATTTCTATCTCCATTATACAAGCACTGCTGGGTAACCTTTAGAGCCATGTGAGGATCAAACGAGTGAGTACTTATTAATACTATTACCATGCTTCTACTGAATTAACACTTCTGCAACAGTATAATGGCCACGCTTCTTAACAACTGCCTCTGTAAGAGCTCTTGTAAGTCATAAATAATATTTATAAAGAAAATATATTAAAATAATAACAATTACAGTTACAACAAATATGTTGTTTATAGCGATGTCAGTGTTAGCATCTGCCTCTCATATTAAACAATGCCCAACACTGGATTCCTTAGGAAGTAATGCCAATGCATGTTTGGACTTTTCAAAGTCTTCAGCCCATGAAGACTTTTTACTCACATTGGTCCACCACAGCCAGAATTGCTGTTCCTTGCATGGTGGGCTGCCATGCTGCGATGTCCTGGGCTTTTTCTGGTACCATGCGTCTATACAGGGTAGTCAAGTTTCCACATACCCACTCTGATTTGCAATATATTGTTCTCCAGAGCCAACAGATTGGCCACTGGAAAGAGGCCACAGATAAGGTGGTGAACCCAAACTGAATACCTCTTGAAGGAATGGACACACAACATGGAGTGGTGGATGGATGGAAGGACAGCATCAATTCCTTTACTCCTGTAAAGAGAGAGGGGCAAATGGTGAACTAAATCCCAAAGAGAAAAGACATTCATGGTAATAATAATGTTCAACAGTGAAAGAATCCAAACAAAAGGCAAATATAAAATCTCTCGGAAGAAGATACATTACAACCTGTTTCTTTCACGTATATACCCTTAGTAGGAATAACATACTTAAAAATCTTCAACCAATCATAGTTATTTTCTGGTAACAAACTTGGGAATCTTGAAGCATATTATTCACTCTCAGTGTTGAAATAATACAATCTTGGAAGATGATTTGTCATTGAGGATTAAGAAAAAGAATATTGTGGTTGTATATAAGAATGTAAAAAGGAATAAGGAATGTACTTTTGGGAAAGCTCTGCATAGAGAATGTTGGAGGAAATGCACTGAAAATAGGCAAGTGAGCAAGCTCCCTTGAGTCTGGGAAGGTGAGTGCAGCACATTCAGAGAGTCTATGAAGTTATTACAAGTCACAGAAAGGTATGCAATTAAAGTGTCTTCCTAAGCAAAATATCCTTCTTCAGGAATTTTTATCTTGATATTTCTATGGTCTGTGTGGTCACAGGAAGTCAAAGTTATGGTGGTGGCTTAGAAGTTCTTTTCTCTCTGTCTGTAATTTACAGGGCATTGCTACAGATGGGGCAGCAGAGATCTGCGGTAAGCTGTTCCATGGGGTGGGGGAGCAGTTAGAAATGATAAGGCCAGAGATCTAAAAGACTTTTAGACCCTAACTGGCAGACTTTTAAGTAAACTACCACAGGTATGTAAATAAGACAGTGGATGAAAGGCAAGTTTGTAGTCCCTTTAGTGTTACTGCTCAGTCAAGGGATAGGGACCACTCTGGCCAGGAACGGCAAGACCGTGGATTGGGTGGATGAGTAGGAGGAGCTGACATTTGCTTCTGACCTGAGAGGCAGGGGTGTGTTGCCGAAAAACCGACAGTGCCGGAAAGAAGCCTCATGTCCCCAGCCTAAAAGGAGATGTCATATTCAGGGAAGTCACAGAGAAAGAACCAGAGTTAGTGATGCCACAGGGTCAGCAGCGTGGCAGCAGTGATGTCAGTATCTGTTTCCATAACCCACCTAACCCTACATGAACAAGTCTGCCTACAGGGGGCGGGTAAGTATCAGAAAAATGTGGAGTAGGTGCAGCCACTGGCAAATTGGCAAGTGGACATCTTAATGAAATGCACTGCTCACAGTCACCATATTGGAAAGAGGGCCCCACACTGTCAGATCCCTTTCTAATTCAAGAGAAACTAGAAATTAAGACTTCATTAGCAATCATCCCTGTTCAAACCCAGAAAAGATATCATTTATAATGACAACCAAGGCACAGACTATTCAGAAATAAATTAATGAAAAATGTTAAAATGATTCTGATAAATGACTTAAAAAAGAACAAAAATGATGATTGAATGAACAATAGAATGCACCATCCTCTTCAGTTGGCAGACTCAAATTTGGGGGACATAGAACATTTTTTCTCCAAAATAAATTTAGTATCTGAATGCAAATTTACTTAATAAACCCGAATGGATTTAAGAAAAATTTCTGAAAGGTGATCCTAAATTACTTCCAGAAATATACACAAATATACAAATAAAATAATGAGGAGAGATGTTTGAATTTGTAATATTAGGCACACTCTGGAAAAGGATAAAATAGGACCAACTGTAGGAGATATTAATCTATGGTCATGGAAACAGTATAGAAATAGTGCACTGAGAGTATGAATGAAATAGAATACATTTCAAGAATAGATGTGGATATTTAAGAGATTTTAGTAATATTATAAAACTGACACTTAAAATCAGTGGATTCAGGTACTGGTGTAATTAACTAAATCATTAGAAGGCCTGGTACATTGTCCTCACTTTTGACATTAAAATAAATTCCAGAAAATTTTTTAATTAAAAATAAAACACTAGAAATAACCCAACATGATTTAATCTGTTCAGATAGTCAAGCGAGAAGAACTTTCTAAAAAGCTTTTGGAACAAATACCAACAAGAGCAAAGGCCTAGCAACACATCAAGGCCAGAAACGCCCCCTGTAAAACAAAACTGACCCTTGCCCAACCCTCTCTCACTGCCCTGTATTGCTCTCTGATACTTTCTATACTTTCTTCTTCCCTTTAAAGTCCAGTATCTTGGAGAAGTGCCTGCACTGATGACTCCTCCAGGGCTCAGAGCCCTGCATTCCCCACGGCCCTCACCGCGGCACTGAGAAAGGAGTTGCACTGCCTGTGGCTGCGTGTTTCAAACCAGTGGGCATTTTCAGCTCCTGTTTATTTGATTACCAGGTAGCTTTTGCCGTGGACAAATATTTTCCTCTCAGTGGAATGTTTTCCCCCCTTAATTTTTGTTTTAATTAAATAAATATTAAAAGCCCAGGCAGAAAAGTGTGTGTGCACATATGCACACACACAGATACACACAGATCTGTTTTTTAAAAGCTACCTAAGTGTAGTCCTCCTCCGCCTTTTCCTCAGTTTAGACAATTAGAGGTGGGCTTTAGCCCTTGCTTTTATGCCCCACACAACCCCCTTTCTCACTACGCTCCTTTTATTCAGTGTTCAAATCCCTCTTAAGCCAGGTTACAGCCTTCTCTGTGTTGCCTCAACTCGTTTTCTCTCAACTGCACTGCTATTCTTCTTTCTCTTGGTGGACCTCTCTTCTCCCATTTGCCATGTACATGGCCCTTTTCCCCAAGGCCTCGTCTTCAGTCCTCCACCTGGCAGGACTGAATCGCCCCCACAGCCTCACCCACAGCTCCTCTGAGCTCCTGACTGGTGAAACCAGCTTAACAATGGACATCACCCCTTAGATGTCCCATAGACACTTCACACTCAAAATGTCACACACAGAACCATCTCCTCGAAACCAGCTCCTCCCCTTACACTCCCCCTGCAGATCTGCTCTCTGGATGGGTCACTGAAAGTCAACTCAGCAGCTCTGCGGCCCGCCGCCCCGGTCCTGCAGTCCCCACTGCAGCAGTCACCACTTATGCCGCCCATGTCTCTCTCCTTCTGCCCACGGCCTCTCTGCAGGCATGTGCCAATTGTTGTCTGGGTTACCTGGGTTGGTCCCCGAAATATCCTTTCCCCCAAAATATGGGCCTCCCCCCAAAAATAGTATCTTCCATTCTGCTGCCAGAATAACCAGATATTCTGCAACATAAACATTATGCAATTCTCTTACAAATATTCCAATATATCCCTGCTTCCTTAAGGATATATTGAAGTCTAAGCACACAAGGCCCATCGTGACAGAGGCCTTGTGCACCTGATATTCCCACCTATGGATCCTTTGTTCTAGCTCTACTTGTTGTTCTTCAGTCTGGCCAAGCCACTTCATGCTGTGTACACATATATGTCTCTACCTCTCTGCATGAAGTGTCCACTCCCTCTACCACAAAATTGAGAGCTAACTTCCTTTCACCTTTCAAGATTCAGTTCAAATATTTCCAGCTCTAGGAAGTCCAAATTGTGTTCACCTGCTTAGCAATCCATTAACTACTTGCCATGCCTCGCCTGGCCTGGGAAGTGCAGACACCAAGTCTTACCTGTCTTGGTCTCCCCAGCAGTTGATGCAGTGTTTGGCATAGCAGTACTCAATGTTTGTTGGTTGGATAAATGAATGAATCAGTAAAGAGATGAGAGGTCTAAAATCGCCCCCAGTTACTCAGCTGCCATTTTGGAAAGTTTATTCTGCGGAGTTAAGGAAATGTCAGTGCAGGTGGTGGGCAGTCAGAACAGAGGTGAGGGCGTGGGGGAGACAGGCCTGTTCCTGGAGAGCGCAGGAGAGGAGTGGGTGGGAGAGCACTGGAGAGATAGGGAAAGGAGGGGGCGGGTGCAAGGAGATGTTGAAGAACAACTGATATTAAATGCAGTAAATTAAATGGAGAACATAATATATGAAGGGAAGATCAAGTTAACACAGCAAGGGTGGAAAAGGCAGTACCAGAGATGCAGAGCTCTCACTTCATCCCTTACAGCATTCCACTTATGGCACCCGCCCTCTGGGAAGGCAGCGTCAAATTCTTGAGAGACTGGTGTTTGTGCTGTGGGTGCTCTAAGTACAAAACGGTATCTTATGGCTTCCAGATTTTAAGACTGATAGATTATTTCTCTTATGTCCCATGTCTGAGTTCTCAGGCAGCAGGATCATTCACTGGTCGGGGGAGAGATATTGTGGTTAACAACTCAGGGTTACTCTAATAATCTCAAAGGACAGTGGGGAATTCATGAAAACAAATAGAAGAGAAATTTCACTCAGAAAAAACCATTTGCCATATAGAACTTTGTGGGGGCATTGGGGGCAATGTTACCGCCACCTCATCTAATAGTTGTATGTGAGTGTGTTGAAACTCCAAGCTCAAGTCACTTAAATACGTAGGAGAACCAGGGTCCAGGCTGTGGTGCTCCAGACATGGACAGGAAGATGAAAAGTCTGACTACTGCCTCCGACAGGATCACTACAGTCGGGGAGCACAATGGACATGGACACGATCATGCACCATCAAGACAAGAATCAAGTACAATTCATGCCTAGACAGGAGAGCAGATAATCTCTAAAAAGTGGAGGGGTCCCTGTCAAGGCTTGGCAAGAGTCCTTCCAGGCAGAAAAGCAGAGAAAGGTAATTCAGGCGAAGGAGACTAGGGTTGGTGGCTGCGTGCAAGGCCTAACGAAGCACGGGTGGAGGGCTCCAGGGTCATCTATCAGTAGCTGTTCCCCTTCAGCAGCTAAGAGGCATAACTAAAAGGCAGGTGGGGTGTCATTAATGATCATGGGGAAAACTGGGAGGAGGAAACTGAGGTCAGGAGATCACCACCAAAGGCAATTTATTTTAGAGGAACAAAAATAATTCAAAAAGCACTTGGAAATTCTATCTCCCATGAATGAAAAGAACACAAAATAAGTTTCACTCCAGCATTGAATACAGAATAACAGACTTCCTACTCTCAGAAATGGATTGAATCTTCTAATTCATCAGGGATTATTTAGATAATAGGAAAACGAATAAATCTGAAAAAATCTCTCTAGAATAGCTGTTACTCCATCCTGTTATGTAGGGTAGAGTTAGGCTGAATTATTTAATTGGTATTTTAATGAGACTATAAAGTTCTAAAAGCCCTATCAATTTCTCCCAAAAGCGTACAATTTTTCCTTTCATGACATTTATTTGACTTAATTAGAACAATAACTTTTTTCCAAGGCTTTTTTTGTGTGTGTTAAAATACCTAATGATATGCTGCCCCCAGAATGTTGTTGTTATTATTAATGCTGATAATACCCCCAATAAGACATATTTACCATTATGACTCATTTTGGAATAACAGGTCATTGGCTTAAAGACCTTTTGAAAATAAGAAGAATAAACGAACATAATTTCTACACCAGGGACAGCAGCTGCACCCTTCATGGAACCTGGTCACTAAACACAGCAAAATCAAAGATGAAACTCAAATCAGACACCAGGCCACAAAGCATAGCTGACTGAAGATGCCACAATATGACCTTTCATTCACCGAGGGAACCAGATGCATTTCTATGTATAATGTATATTTTTAAAAACAATTATTTTATATATAGAATGTAATTTAGGAAAAAGAAAACTCCATCTGTAGACTTATAAACAGGAAGCAAAAAGGGTGCCTTTGCAGACAAGAACCTGCATGCATAAATGCAAAGCCTAATGACAAAAATCCTTTCCTGTCTCCTAAGTTTAAAAAAAAAAACTACTTCAAGGCAGTGGTGAGCTGAAAGGTTTCAGATACAAAACGTGAACATCAACAGGCTTCTAGTAGATAAAAGTGCACCATGCATAATAGAAAAGATAACGTTTCCTATGGAAATCTATTTTGAGATGCAACAATTTAAAGGCAACTGAGAGCTCAAAACCAAGTTCAACCAAGAGGAACAGAGCCCAAGCAAATGTACGGAAATGGACAAAGACATTGGAGAAGGAGGGGATCTGTGTTCTACCGATACTCCAGATCAGCAAATTCATCCTGAATTCAAGCCAGTGATGTGTCATGAGGTCACTCAAGGAACCAGGCAGAAACCATCAGCCAGAAGAAATAGGAACAATATCAAAGGCAGGTGTGAGTTGTGGAAGGGGTGACCCGGTGCACCTTGCTGCAATGAGGCAGGATGCGCTTGCGGGCTTTCTGTACAGGCTGACTGGCTCACATGACTCTGTTTAGAAGGATATCAGCCAACAGCTGTGCCACACGGGCTACAGCCTGAGCTGAGTCACATCTAGTAACGGTTCTGAGTTCATCCTTAGACGACATGACCAGAAGGATCTGAGAATCAATGGTGGAGACATATCTGAATAAGTATTCCATTTCATTCCTTGGCAGTAAATCTTCAGCTTTGTACAACATAAATATTGACAAAGATATACACAGGCACCCTATTTGAAAGCCTGACTGCATAATTGCATCTAATGGAAAAAAGCGGGCTCCGTTTCGGTATGCTAGGACATTGTTTGGCTTGGTAACCGATGCTTCTGAGACCCAAAGCATACTCTAGTATAACCGACAGCACAGAAATCTCCACTGATGACTTACTCATTTCAGGGTATTCATAAAATAACCCCAGTTTGCTCATGGGATACAGATGGTTTTCCCGTTCCCATCGTGGGTTGGTCTGTTCTGCTCCCGAAATTGTGGCATCATTAGATTCATGATCCAGCTGTCAAACAGATCAAATTATAAGGCAGGATATTATCAGACCAAGGTCATAAAAGTATTACTGATATCTCAAGCTGAACACATCATCTTCCCAAGAATTTAATTTCTTGTTTTCAGGATAAATTTCTTTTTATTGCTGCCTCCCTACCCTCAAATATTGTGAAAACTAGTCCTGACTACGTGCCTTGGGTTTACCAAAATTGTAACGACTACTACTACTTTATCTCCTACCTCCTTTTCAGGTGGGCATTTTAGCTTTTAGAAGATGCCTTCCCTCATTTGTCTTTTTTACCCCCACTTTTCTGCTATTATCCACCATGGCCTTTCCAGTCTGAAAATCGTCAGAGAAAATAAGTAAAAGAAAGAAATACAGGTTCTGTGAGCTGGTGATATGTGCTGTGGAGGAAAATAAAGGAGAGTGAAGAATGTGTGCTAGGGAGGAGTGGGGATGGGGCAGTGACCTTTGAATAAGGCAAAGACGGGAGCAAAGGGGTTTGCAGAGAATGGGCAGAGGAAACAGTGATCACAGGCCTGGAGGTCCCTCACGCTGGACAGACAGCATCGAGACTGGTGTGGGCCACAGTGAATAGGAAATAAGTGGTGGTTTTGGGGGTGGAGCCTTAGAGGCTGCCGTGAGGATGTGGGCATTTTTCCCTTTGAAGGAATTGCGGAGCCCTGGAGGGTCACCGAGCAAAAAAGTGATACTCTAATTTGGATAGAACAGGTCCAAGACCCTAATATAAGCTGAACAAATCAAGGGCCAAAGAAGTGACATGCCACCTCAAATTCAGTGCAGAGCTTGAAAGAAACACAGCCTCGACTCGCAGCCCAATGCTCTGCCCCCTTCTGGATGCTGTCCCACAGAGCTGTCTCTAACGTTATGTTTTTTCCTCACTCAGAGGCTTGTGGGCCAACTGAATGCTTCCCCGTTTTTCAAATGGCAATTTGTCCTGAAAGGAAATCAGAGTTGGCAGTGAAACAAGGCATGGACCTGTAGCCTACAGAGCTGTTGTCTCTGAAAGCAACAGGTGGCACGTGGTTTACTCGTGGAGTTCAGCAGAAGAGACAGAGCAACAACAGACAACTTACCATCTGGCTGAGCTTCGGCTGACAGCACTGCACGTTTGGATGGATTTCAAATTTGGACAGTGAGGCGGCTTCACACGAAAGGCAGGTGTATACATCATACATGCCCACACGTCTGTATGCATACACACGTAGACACACACAGAGCATATGATGTGACTTGTAAAGAGCTGCCTCTGCTTGGTTTCCCACGGCCTCTAATTTCAGCATTAACCTTTCATTGGCCATGCTCCCAGGTCTGCTACGAGATTTCTTTGCAATGGAACATGCCCTTCGCTTCACAATCTTTCCCCACTTCTTTCAATGACATTAGGGGAAGAGCAGGGAGCCCTGGGAAATGCTGGGGATATGGACTCGAGATACCGCTGAATCTGAATCCACACTTCATGGCTTATTTGTTATTTAACTTTATTTACATTCAAAATGCAATTGTTGCAGATCTCAGAAGATGATTTACACTCACTGCTATGGCAGAATGTTGCGGTTAGTAGACTCACCACTGGATCCTCTTATTCAACACGTTCTTCCAATATTTCAGATATTACTGTATCACAAATGCCCATTTCTATATTTTGATATCTGCTTTTCAGTATAATTATCTTCCTTCTTTATTCTCTAAATCTTATGGTTTTAAAACATTTTTCTGAGAAGTGTTCCACAGGCACTTTACATATGATAATTTGATAAAGAGATCCTGGAGATCAAAACCACATTTAAATCCTGAGATAAACTCAACTGTGTCATATACATGGCTAGGTTTAGTCTGCTTACTTTGTTACTTTGTTTAGTAATTTTTGTTTCAAACAACAAGATCCTTCTGTATAGCACAGGGATCTACACTCAATAACTTTTAATAGCCTTTAGTGGAAAAGTATATGACAAGGAATATATATATATAGTCCAAGAATTAAACAAGAATTAACACAATATTGTAAACCAACTATAGTTTCAACAAAAAAAGTTGAAATAAAATTGAGAGATGAAACTTCCACTGCCCAGGCTGCTATGAGGATGAAAAAATTCAAAGCAGGCCAGGTATTAGCAACCCCCCTGACACAGCAAAACCCCATGTGGGGTCTTCCTTTTGAGCAGCACAGGCTAACCGGCTGTGGTCACCTGTAAATAAGGTTGAAGTCACTTAGACCCTTGGCTTGGGATCACCGTGGCCACAGGGGTGGGGGTCACTGTAGCACCTATGAAAATGACGGGGCCAGCCTGCTGCTGAAGCCACTCCCCAGGCTGCAGCCCAGAGCGCTGCAGGCAGGTCTGTGGTCCGGCCGGGGGCGCACAGCTCCACAGCCCCTCGGAGCCCTGCAGTGCGGGTGGAGCTGGGACCGCACTCGTCCATTACCCTCCCTGGCACCCAGACTCGGGATTCTCCTGGGGGAATTTTTCTCTGCCTCATACTTCCTGTCTCAGCCACTTGTGGAATCCGGTCCATGCCCCAGGGAAGAAGGGCTTTTACTCTCTGGGACCCAAATCCATCACGGTTTGGATCCAGAATGAAACTTCCATGTTAACTCACCTGGCGCTCCCTTCTTGTGCTGAACTGCCCTCCCCCATCGATGGCATTAGGTCATATTAGAAGTCCCGACTTGCTTGTCCTTAGCTAAGACTCTGAGCCTCTTGCTCAGTGATCCTGAGTGGAATCACTCATCTGTGGCAGAAAAGCTTGGGCTGTCGTCTACCCATCATTGTCCACGGTCTTTTGGGCTTTCTGTTGGTTTAAGGTTCTTGTGCAGGGATATCAATTTGCACATGAGAAGCAACTGTAGACATTTTAAAAAATACAGACACTGGATCCTCCCCCCTCTCCTGCCAAGGCTGGAAGCTTTCTCCCTCTAGCAGGGGTTACACAATCATTTGCTTGGGAATTGACCACACATATTGGCATAATCATAGTATATTGCCCTTTACTCTGTGCTTGCCACGTGGCATTTTCTACTTCATGTTGTCTTTGTACCTTCATTATCACATTTAATCCCTGCATTATAGATTATCACCATTTCTGTTGAGGACACTCCTACTTGCTAATCTTGAATACAAGTATCTTTGATTCTCTTAAACTATTTCATTCCTGAGTTTCCTGTTCCTGAATTTAAAGAGTGAATTATGGGCGCATGTATTTAAGATTCTCTTATTATATGTATCTGACTCATCCTCTAACCAAATCATATCTGGAGAAGAGAAATTTTCTCTTTTAAACATTTGCTTTTTCTTATTATATAGTAGTGCATACACACAGTGGAAAATGTAGAAACATATAAAGTAAGAAAATTACAGCCATACATTATCTAAACACCAAAGGACTATGCTATGTCATTTTGGGCATTTAACTATTTTTCTTTATATTTTATCATAAAATTTCCCTAGGAAAGTTGCTTAACCCTGGAATTGTACTAGCCTTTTGTCCAGTACAGAATAACATTCCCAGAAATGACCCCAACATCAAAATAGTATGTGAGGCTGGGAAGGCCACAGGGCACTCAGCTTATTGTCTGAGTCCTACAAAGAATGCTGTTAATTCACTGATGTTACGCATTCGATGCCTGTGAGTCATTCACTCACTCAGCTGGCTCGGACTGAGACCTACTTTATACCAGGTGCCGATCCAAGTGCTGGGGAGACCCCAGAGGGAGCCTGGATCACGGCATCACTGCCCTTAATTTGCTCCCAGAATCCTACTCAAGAACCCTACATGGGATAGGGGGGGCGGAGGCAGGTGAGATATGGTGAAATTCATTTCATTATGTTCCTTTAGACATATTTAAAAAGCATGAAAATAGTCGCTAATTTTGGTAAGTTTTCTTTTCCTTTCCTATGTATTTTTGAGGATGGGTATAGTTTTGGTGCAGCAAGAGTAATTGATTGATCTTTGGTATGTTAGGATTTTATATGAAAAATTAAGAAGGAAACTGCACTTATACAAAGAGAAGAGGCAGTGAGGAAAAAACAAGCCACCCTCGAACTTGGCTACAATTCAGAATTCCTGGTTTTCAAAAAAGGGAAACATAATTCAAAATAAATTCCCTAAATATTTTAGCCCATAGTAGAAATACATGGAGGCAAAGTTCAGCTCACTGGAACCTAGAACAATGTGCTTACTTAAGCGAAGGTATAAACAGACCACAGATACTATAATGCATCCTTTATTTTAAACTAGTTCATGTGAGCAAGTTTCATTTCACATAAATTGCTAAGTAACAGTTTTGGAAATATATCCTTCTTGATTGGTAAAAATAGCTCACGGATTACCAGATTCAACAAAATTTAGTATTAAATAATTTACTTATTTCCTTCAGGAAATTCTTTTGAGTAATCTGAGTTAAGTGTTTCCTCTATCTGATCTATTACTTTTCACAGAGAAAAGTAGTATTATTTGCACATGACCTACTTTTACTCCTCTGGAAATATCTGACTGTGAGCTCAGGTTAAGGGTTGTCTACTGCACAGTAGGGAAAAAAAAGTTTCATTTCACAGCGGAGATCAGAATCATTTTTTTGAGGGGCGTGGTGAGCTGGGGGACAAGGGAAATGCCTTTGTTTCGAGACAGACCCCAGGAATCCACACTGAAGCTGAAAGATGAAGCCCTTGTGAAGAAATGTGGAAGGACACACTGACACGAAAATGTGTTCACTCTGCAAAAACAGAAAGAAAGAAAGAAAAAATAATTTAACTGCCCTATAAAGAGAATGGACAGAAACTTGGTAATAAGGGAGAGAGAAGGAAGGTTAAGAAAGGGAGGAGAAACAATGAAAGGAAACTTGGATGCGGTGGGCAGAATACCAGGTTTCTGGAGCCTAAAATGAAGGATGATAAGAAAAAAAGTACAGTTTAAAAAAAGTTACAAAGTTTAAAATAGTTTAAAAATTAAAAAACAAAGTTAAAAAAATAAAATTTTATAGTGGCATGGAAGATTTTAAAATGATGGAGGTTTTTTATTTCAAAATTCAAGTTGTTTGAGTTTCTCCCCCATGCTACAAACAACAATAACACCTGCTTGTGTAAGTGGTTTTGGGGGACACCACAGAGAGGGACGAGCTCTGCAGTTAGGTTGGCCAGGAGCATAATGCTGGTGTGGAAGGCAAGACAGAAGAGAGATCAACAGTTTCATGAAAACAGATACTCAAAGCCAGAAATTATCTTAAAAAGGTTAGTGTGGTAGGCAGAAAAATGTTCCCTGCCAATATGTCTATGTCCTCATCCACAGAACATAGGAAGAGGTCAGATTCCCTGGCAAAGGGGCCTATGGTTGCAGATGTGGTTAAGGTTGCTAACCAGTCGACTCTAAGAGAGACCAGCTGGATTATAGATTTGGGCTCAGTGTAATCACCAGGGTCGTTAAAGGAGGAAGAAGGAGGCAGAAGAGGGGAGAGAGGAGAGGAGATCTGACCACAGGTTCAGAGTCAGAGGCACACAACCATGCTGACCTTGAGACAGAGAAAAGAGGTCACAGGCCAAGAGACGCAGATGGCCTCTGGAAGACAGAAAAGTCAAAGATACAGTTTCCCCTGAGGCCTTCAGAAACAGCCGTGTCAACACTTTGACTTCAGCAGGCTTCTGCGTTCAAGAACCCTACAAGGTTAAATTTGTGTTGTTTAGTGGAGACTTTTTCTTTTTTATTCCTACTACCATGATGTTTGGGGATACTAGTTACAACAGCAACAGAAAGCGAATACAGTAAGCTCCTTGAAATGTTCAGAAATTGCAGATAACACTGGACTGTCCACTTTGATGTGGGATTGGGCTTATGTGAAAATCAAAAGGACAGTGTGACCTTTGCTAACATCTGCTTTTCTCATTTTTAGGAAGAGAACAGTAAGTCAAAACCTCTGTTGTTATTATTTTAGACAGTGTCTCTTAAAACATTATGTAACCCTGTGCCTTAGGACCCTAAGAGAGTCTCTGTTCTTAGAAGAACCTGGATTCAGAGAGATAGGGTCTTACATCTGAGTCCCACAGTGGTCTCTTATTGGCAATGAGAGCTTGGGCAAATCAGTTACCCTCTTTAAGCCACAGGATCTTCATTTGCAAAAGGAAGATAAGAATAAGGATTGTTTGGGTGATTAAATTGTACACACACACACATGCACACATACATATATGTACAACATTTAATACAGTGACTAGCACATACTAGGCACTCAACAAATTCCTGTTATGGATTTTTAAATGCATATATAAAAGGAGGAGAAATTTGCAGGAAGTTGTAGGAAAACTTAGTTCATGGCCCCAAAAAGGGCTCTGATCAGTCAGTCCCCAGTGCTGTGCTAATAAGCAGAGACTATAGCACTTGAGGATTTATGTTAAACATAAAAAGGAAGGTATTTAAACATAATTATTAAACAGCAGGTACATTTATAATGTTGGCTGGATCATCTTATCTGGAGAGCTTTAATAAGCAGAGAGTCTCCCCTGTTCTAGAGATGGCCACGCAGGAAAATGACGTGGGTGGGTGGGCCGTTCTCACCCCAAGATCACATGACTGAGTACTCACGGAAATAACACCTCTTGTATGTTATTCCAGATGGACTGTCCTCCCATGATTATTGTCAGCTGTGTCATCAGTTCAAGGAGACAGCCACTTGAGTCACACTGGAATATTAGAAAGAAAATCTCATTTAAATTTTGGATAGCTCTAACATGAAATAAAGTCATTATTTTATGCCTAAAATATCTAAGGAACAGAGAGTAAAGACACTCTTCATTGGGCAACTAAGAGAAAACCTGAAACAGGTTAGACTGTCAGAACACAAAGCTGTATTCACACCTCTTCATTTCTGTATTTTTACAGCCAATACACCAGATCTCACAGATAAGTCACAAATCTGCCCTTAATGAATGTGTTGTAGAAACACGAGGAGTAGTAGTTGACAAAGTGGAACAAGAACACCTTCATGGCTGGGTTGTTCTCATAGTCAGTCTGGTCCTTGGGAGCTCTGCAGCTAGAATAAAGAAAACTTAAGTCTGCAAAATTGTGAACGGCTTTGAGACCCTAATCAAAGCCACGGACACATGAGTTAACACGCTAAATATGTATATATATATATATGTATATATATATATATATACACACACAATTCACACTGTTTTCATATCAGCTCTTTTGAATTTCTTAACATATCCACTATGTTAATTCCAACTGTACACACTGTTGTAAGAGTTTCTCCCACTAAGAACGAAATATCCCACAAGGCAAAAAAAAAAAGTCACCCGTTCCTTAAAATTTATAAGCACAAAAGTATCTAATGGGCAAGAAATTTCCTTTGTCAGGTGTAATTTGAAAGAAAGCTACTTCTAAACATCCTGCTAAATAATATTCTCTTGTCTCCCTGAACGGCAGTAAGGTAGGACTATTGAAGAAGACAAACAAAACACGGGGCAACTTGCTAGAAGCATTTGGGGAACATAAAACGGGTCATCCTTCTAGTTCAGAATTTGAATTGGTCTTAGTATTTTCAGAAGATGACAAATGAGCAGACCACTGGGAGAACCACCCAGCCACATGCAACGTGTGGGAAGCACTTAACTTAGGCCGCTAAGCCGCTGGGTGGGATACAAGCCAGAGAGAAGAAACATTTATTATAGAAGTCGCAGCTGATGAGAATAGAGCTACACTAACGGGAACAGCATGGGGGGAAGACATATAACAGTGTGATTACTTGTCCTCTCCGTAACGCACAAGCAAATCTGCCACTGGAACCACGACCCTCTTCCACTTATTTGCAATACAGAGACTATTTACTTTCAACAATAGGGTACATTATCTAATGTAATTGAAATTATTATTAAGCACTGACATATTTACACAGAGTTTGGACATTCTAAAGCTTCCTTTGTCCCTTTTACTAATGCAAAAATGGAGCTAATTCACTTCTCACATAGGCTAGAGAAAATACGTTTACACTTGAAGTTAACTAAAGACTGTAATGTACTGCAATTGAAGTGCTTAAAAGATAGTCTCTGTTTTGACCTGGTTCTAAAACTAGTGTAGAAATTATCTCAGCTGCAGGAGGACCTTACCAGAGTCAGTCATCATGATTGCCACTTTCTCATATATGGCGTTCAGGGTCACCATGATGATAAAACTGATGAGGGAAGCAGTGATGGGCGTGGCCCACCTGCACAGTCAGGTACTTTTGGATTGGGTCTGTTCCATTCAGGTTCTTGGGAAGTTTTGCAGAAAATACAATGAACACTGAAAGTCCTTAGACAATGATCCCAATAACTGAAGCAATGGTCAACAGGACCTGACAACCCAAAAACCCAGCAGCATAAGACTCACTAATGATCGTATTTTTACACAGAAAACTTGCCCCCAACCCAGCTTAAACAGAAAACATGCATGTGTTGTAAACCTCACATAAACGTGAGAAGTGATGTAAATCGCACGTAAATGCCATGAGACGTGAATATCAGGCATGTTAAATTTTAGGGGAGGACGAATGAAAGATGTCAAAAAGAATGAGTGCATCCAGTAATGTAACATGCTGACAGCAGGAGCAGCTGTGTGCAGGGCATAGGGAATATATGGGAACTCCACTTTCTGTGAATTTTTCTGTAAACCTAAAACTGCACTAAAGAAGGAAGCCTGTTAAGTATATTTTAATGGGTGAAAATGGGGTAACTGGTGGCATGATATTTTGGAGGGAAGTCTGTGATAGCAGAACCAATGAAAGTATCCCTTCTACATCTGTAGAATTACTTAGGTTATGAACTAGTTGTAACCCATGAAGGGGATATGCTTCCTTTCAAGGGAGAACCTATCACTGATTCAGGGGTCAGCAGGTGCTAGCTATCGTCTTCATTCTGAATAAAACCAGTGAAGCTGTGGACATGCCCTGAGGGAAACAGTGGAAGTGACAGCAGGTCTCTGCTGATGAAAGCTTCACATGCTTTTCATACTCCTTGAGATCTTAAAATGGCAGGTATTCCTACTCCCTGCATTTACATAAGTTTCATGTCCCTGATCCCCTGTAGTTCTGACTGTGTGGACCCAAGGGCAGCGGGGGTGTCTGAAGCATAATTTGCACGTGGCTGATAGGGTTTCAGTTCCTCACTTGGCAGGTTTTTTCCTGCCCATTGAAGAATGCACATTAAAGTTCCCATTTTTAAACTGTTTTCCTTCCATCTACCTGCTTGGTCATAGTCCAGAAGCATGTACTCAGTGTCCCTGGCTGCTCCTGATGACTGCCCCAGACAGAAAGCTACAAAGAATGTGAATTTCAGGACTAAGTGAACCACATCATGTTATTTACAGTAACAGCGGGTGGCTGGCTTGCACCTGCAGGGGAGAGCAGAGGGAGTGTTTACAAGCCCCCCCTGGAGCCACACTCCTGCATCTGGATCCCAGCTCCGATGCTAGCTGTGAGGACTTGTGGAAATTTCTTAACCTCTAGGGGCTTCAATCTCCTCACCCATATAATGGGAGGATAATAATAGCAATTTATAGGACCATTGTGATGAGTCAATTAGTTACTAATTGTGAAAACAATTGGAACATTAACCGCAGGCATGTGAAAAACTCTACCTAAGTATTAGCTATGAATATGGTGACCAAAGTCTTTTTTTAATTATTAATATTTTTTTTACATTTTTTATTGATTCATAATCATTTTACAGTGTTGTGTCAAATTCCAGTTTTCAGCACAATTTTTCAGTCATTCATGGACATATACACACTCATTGTCACATTTTTTTCTCTGTGATTTATCATAACATTTTGTGTATATTTCCCTGTGCTATACAATGTTATCTTGTTTATCTATTCTACAATTTTGAAATCCCAGTCTATCCCTTCCCACCCTCTACCCCCCCGTAACCACATGTCTGTATTCTCTGTCCATGAGTCTATTTCTGTCCTGTATTTATGCTTTGTTTTTGTTTGTTTTTGTTTTTTAGATTCCACATATGAGCGATCTCATATGGTATTTTTCTTTCTCTTTCTGGCTTACTTCACTTAGAATGACATTCTCTAGGATCATCCATGTTGCTGCAAATGGCATTATGTTGTCGGTTTTTATGGCTGAGTAGTATTCCATTGTATAAATATACCACATCTTCTTTATCCAGTCACCAGTTGATGGACCAAAGTCTTAAAAAGGCGTTTTTCTTAGTTTTTAAGCCATCAGTTTGTAGAGAAAGCATTTTATTTTCTCCTCTACTCTCTTTCATCATCCTTTCCTTCACAGTTAAGTCTTCATGCTTGTGAAAGGAATAACTTTTTGGTGTGTGTGTGATTAAATGTGAAAATTAGTTAAGGCTGAGAAAAATGTATTATAGAAGGTATATTAAGCCTTCCTCTCTTGTACAGCACATATAGGCCATTTAAATAGTATGCATTTTTTAAAAGTCTGCATAATAATTTTTTAATTATGTATTAAGTAAACATAAAAGTTAAGAATCCTTAAATGCTTACTATTGCCTCAGCACACATCTATTTTTCAAAATCCTCACAATTACCCTGTGGGGAAAGTAATATTATATCTCTTTTACAGATGAGGAAATAGAGCCACGTGGAAATGATGCAATTTGCCCCAAATGAAGCAACTTTTATGTGAAAGTACTGAAATACTCAAAGAGCCCAAAGACACACTAACTGTATAGCACTGTCTCCTACATGGTCTGTAAAATCAATTCTAATTCATTTCAGAACTTTTACAAACTTGAAACATTTCCATTTTTCTTCCAAGCACTTAATGGGTTCAATATTTCTTAAGAAACAGGAAAGCTTTCCATTCTCCTTCCTTAAGTTTCTTATTTATCATCTTTTCTGATCATAAATTTAACATTTGCTCATTAAAGAAAATTTGAAAGCACTCAGTAATGGACAGAACTTCTGTCCTGTATCTGTCCCCAGTCTTAGAAGAGGACCCAGAACTTGCTTTAGGATAAGTAACCTCCCTTTCATTTTTAGTCCTGTGATTTAACCTCGATTGACCCACTCTTTCTGAAGCACCAGAAGTAGATCTCAGTTGGTTTAAGACAAATAATACCCCTCATTGTATTGGCCTCGCACATGATTGGAGAATTGGCAAATAACCCAGGAAGAGCCACTATTATGTGAGGAGATATGTGCTGGTGCCCATGTGAATCATAAGCTTCCTCTATCAAGAGAGAAAGGGGCCAAAAGGGACCTGTCTTGGTTTGGATGGATGATCTGGGATGCTGTGTGCCTAGAAGCATCATGCTGAGACATCTTTGGACACAGAATGAAGACAGGACAAAAGCAGCCCTTGACATCATCTGGGCTAGAGTATCTCTCCTTGACTGAAGCCAGACCTCAGACTGGAGGTTTTCATTTACAGGAACCAATAAATCCCATGCATCCCCATTTTTTGGTTGTTATTTAAACACATTGGAGATTGATTTTGTCACCTGCAATCAAAAGACCCCAACTCTGAAAATGAATAAAAAATAAAATAAGAATAATTGCTTCGAGCTTTAGACATAATTCCTTCAGAACGGTGCATTGTTTGTATATTACAAATCATTTTATATATTAATTTTATCCTCAAATCTATCATAACACTTTGACATGTCATAAAATATTTTCATGGACACACTTTTTCATGACTGCATAATATTCTACTTTGTGAAGGGTTGGAAGAATATTTTGGCTGAGATTTTATATATATATTTATACACATACATATAAAAGTATGTCTGTGACTTGCATCCATACTGACTTTTCCCTGCCATTTTGAAATAATTCCTGATTAAAAGTTTTTCAAAGCTGAATTAGTGGATTAAAACATATGAGTATTTTTGACTCTTGATATCAACTGCTAGACTGCTTTCTAAGAAGGCTTGAGGAGTACACCAGAATTTAACACAGCATTGTAAATCAACCATACTTCACAAAAATTATCCAGTAACTAGGCATGGTATTGGTGATCACTGGCATTTCATCCTCATAAACAGAGCTGTGTCACTTGAGAGGTGGAAAACTATTTCATTTTGATGTGCACTGAGTGAATTACCATTGAAGTGTGACATCTATTTTTTCCTTTGTGAATGTGTGTTCATCTTTTTGGCCTTCTGCGCTCCTGAGATTTTTTGATGTTACCTTTGAAGTGATCTGAACTCTCTATGTATTGAAGGAATTAGCCCCTGGTCGGATTTGTAAACAAATAACATCCTCTGGTGTTTTGTTTAAAATTAGGATGCTTCTGATGCATGGAAATCTTTGTATACTTTCCTCTGAAACTTACTGTTCATCTAGAGGCTGTATACTCATCCATATTTATTTCTAGTTTTTTTTTCTAATTGTGTTACTTTTTAAGTGTTTCTGGAATTTATCACAATATATGGTTCACTGTATGATTTCAATCTTTTCTTTTCCCCCCAAGTAGCTAACAAGTGTTCTATTCACTGAATAACCTTTATTTATCTCCCTGATTTGTAATGCCTTCCATCTCTTATATTAAATTATTATTGATATCAGAGCCCATATCTGGACTTCCTGCCCTATTTTCTAATCTGGCTATTCTTGAACAAGTAAAACTCTCATTATCTTATTAATTATTATATTACTAATATTATTTTATTCACAATAAACCCAAAAGAATTTTATAATTTCTGATACTTTGGAGATATGATCTTTTAATCTAGAATCATGTGATTAAAGCACCTTTTATACCTTTCAGTAGTTTTTACTTTTATTTTTTGATAGTTCCTACTATCCTTTTGTTAGGCTATTTTTGGATATTTTACCTTGGCTGTTACACTTGGAAAATTTTAGAAATCTTAATGCCTCCAACTGGTCTCTTAATCAGACCCTGGAGAATCCTAAACCACTGATCTGATTTGAACAAATGAGGTGAAAAGAATTGGGTGAAGCACTGTGAGCAGAAGAGACTGTGGAACCTCCAGAGTGGCACCCTGCATTGGCTCAGATGTTCTCTGGAAAAAGTTTTCTCTATGAGACTACATAGTTCCCAGCTTGACTTTCAGTTTTCTCAGCATTTCACATTAGATTTTAAAAGTCTGTGGCAGGTTCTTACCCAGAAATAGAGCACTTGCACAAAGGGTTATATGTATACACTTTCCCCAGGTGGTAAAGGGAACACGCTCTTCTTCCTAATTAAAAAAACAAGTTTAGTCAATCAAGGGATTACACCAATGAAATGATATTTTTCCTAACTGGTCACTAAATCCTAAACATAATATAAAAAAATAATAATTTTCAGACATAGCCTCATTGTTTGTAAATGCATGGGTTTTTTTCTGTTTTTTTTTTCTTTTTCTTTTCTGTTAACGATGTCAAACGCACGACAAAATATGTACAGTGTTCGTTTTAATACTATTTTTTGAAAATTCACATGTGAACAGTAAACTGTTTCCCTGCCATGGTCTGAACACCTGACCAGGCCAAGCTTTAAAGCTCTATTCCTTAGCTTGCCTTTGATTTCAGAAGTGACGGTAGTTACAGCTTAGAGTCTGTGCAGGACAGAAAATATCACAGCTGTCTGCAGCTAACTGGTCTCTACTGTGTGTTTCTTGGTTGAACTTTATGTGTTAATTAGCTACAACTATGAAGTTTAAGAATTTCCATTTTAGAGTTTATATTTAGAATTTTTTAAGAGATGAAATCAGTAAGACTCAAGATTTACCTGGATTATAAAACCAGATATAGTATAATAATAGCTGTAACTAAGTACATGGCCCTTCCTCTCTGCCAGGAGGCCTTCCAAGTAGATTCTGTACATTACTTCGACCCGTCTTTACCACTGTCATGAAGAAGCAACTCTCTTATTCTTATTTTATAGGAAACAATGGCACAGAGAAGTTAAGTTGTCCAAGATCACTCAGGAAGTAAGCTGCTGTGTTCAAATATGAATTTAGGCAACTTCATTCGCAAGATCTCACTACCACGACGCTGGCCTCTCTAAACAATGGAGCATGCTTTCGCAAGTAAAGTAAAATACTTCAAATAAAAAACTAAAAAAAAATAAGGCAATTTTTTAAATAAGGAAGAATGATAAAGTTAAATGAGTCTTCATCTTCAATTTTTCAACAAGCATGTTTCAATGAAAATTTAAACTTATTAGTTGGCAATTTTAAATTTAAACTTGGCAGTTTAAATGACCAAAAAACTTTTCTTCAGTATTTTTTGTATGCTGCCAATATGATAAGTTTTTGTTTTTCAGGACTCAAAAGCATTATGAACATCTAATTTTGTCTTAGTTTCAGCTTTCATCTCTGAATGTACAGTCTTTCACCAACATACGCTTTTACCCACATCTTCAGTTGTAAACAATGGGAACTATTCATAATGGGGATTATTAGAAGCTTATTACATTGTAAAAGACCAATGTCACTTTCTATTGGTAGCTGAACCTCATTTTTGTTCATTTATAAAAAGAGGAGTTTGACCTACTCCCTCCATATCTTTTCAGTGCCAACATTCTGTAGATCTGTGATTCAATTTATTAAATCAATATTTGGAGACATTTTCAGATGATCCTAGTAAAAGCATTTTTTTCCCAAGAGTTATTCATGCTCACAACCTACTGTCCTGTTGCTGCTGACCGCAAGCACCATCAGCTCTAAATTATCTCAGCTGATGGAAAGAAGCAATAATACAGATGACTCAAAAATCATCTTTTCATAGCTCTGGAATGTTGATACAAAGATATATAGTTTTATTTTTTTTAATTTTGCAGCAGGAGTGGCAGCAATAAATTTACATTTCCAATTATGTAAAATGCCTAGCTCAAACACTGCTCAAATACTGATGGCACCTCAACAAATGTTTCCCTGCTTCTTCTACCCTTTCTCTGACTTTAGGATGAGAGTCATGCTTCTTTGTGCACATCCCAATAGGAAGGGGGAGCAGTGACCGGGACTTAGTTCAAGACAAAGGGGCACCTAGTCTACGATGAAAAGGAGGCCGCAATAATGAAGGTGCATGTGAAAAAATGGGAGTCAACTATAAAAACCAATTTGTCTTTCCTTCTACATCTGTGTCATTGCAGCTAATTTATATTTTGCATTTTTTTATTGGTGTTATGAAAGGATACAGATCAATGCCTCTTTTCATATACACTTATACCAGTCTTTTTCTTTTCCCCTTTTTTCTGTTATTATGAAGGAAGGACCTCACTTCCCTTCTGTGTCCACCATTCCAGGCAGTGCTCCTTCAACTTGGCTGCACATTAGAATAACCAGAGGAGCTTTAAAAACTTCCCTATGCCAGAATGCACCCCAGGCCACTGAGTACCATCAGAGTTTGCAGTGATGGAATCCAGGCACCAACATTTTTTAAGGTCCCCTGGTGATTCCAACATGCAGCCAAGGCTGACAAGTCCAGAAGTAAACACACTAAAGTGCATCTAAACAGCACCCGCTTTTCCTGGGTAATCTCATCTATCTCCACGTGGGGACAACGTGCCTCCTATTCTGGCCAGACTTGTTCTTCCTGCTCAACCGTGTCCCATTTGTACTCAAGCACTGCCTGGCGCCGATTCCAGAACTCCAGAAGTAAGGTGACTAACAGAGAGAGAGAACAGCAGAATGTGGATCTTCAGTGATGACTGATGCTTCAGAAATCTGTACTTAATATTTATTACACTTAACACTTTGGTAAATGGTTAATAAAATCACATTTTATTTATAGGCGATACTAAAGAGAAAAATGAGTTAATACCTTTTTTTTAAGAAAAAAGAAAATGAAGATAATTTATTGAACTTTTGGAAACAGACAAGCTCTCTAGCTCAAGGGAAAGGTATTAACGTGATGGTCAGAGGCAGGTGACTGTCTGATGCTAAAGTACCTGCTTCCAGCATATTATGCCCACTAAAAACACAAATATCGGGGGGAAGGGTGGGTATATCTCAGTGGTAAAGCACGTTCTAAGCATGCACAAGGTCCTGGGTTCAAGTCCCATTACCTCCATTAAAAAAATTAAAAAAAAGCACAAGTAACTGTCACAATTTAAAAGCAATGCACGGTGCACCCTCCAAGCCTTCTCCTCACATCACTCTGTCTCTTCTGTCCAAAGGATCTGAGGGTGGGGAAGGGGATGAGAATACTTTAGTAGCCCCTGCATTTCTATTTTCCACCACCCCAGTCACACAAACTTAAAATAATATTCTTAAATATGGAAAACTGCCATTTTCCTCAATCATCGGTAATTTTTAGAAATCATCATTCTGTTTTAAGACTCGTAATTTTAAATAGTAGACAAAAACAACATGAAATGTTAATTGAAAATGTGGCTTCAGGGTGAATCCCCTAAGCCCTTCTTCCCACCAGACTGTTACCCCTAGGCCCCAACTCTAGAGAAATTGCAGAATAACCACTGTGTCCTCCACCATTGTACCTGAGTCTCTACAATGCTCTGAGAATAAAGAGGAAAAAGACACAGTCCCTGCTTCCGGGAGCTCCTAGGTGCACAGGACTCATTGTGAAATGATGGCTGAGGAGGCGTGTTAAGAGGGCTTGGATAACAGTCAGCAGAGGGTGCTCGGGGCAGGGAGCCGGAACTGTAGCCAAGGCTCTCCCAGAGGAGAGAACCACTGTGGTGAGCTCTGAGATGCCCTAGAATTGATCAGGTGAACGTATAATGTTAAGGCCATTTCTCCCTGGGGAGCTGCACATGCAAAGGAGGGAGGCCAAAGAGAGCCAGGTCCCTTCCAGGAACTGCAAATAGTCTAGAAGCGAGCACAGGGTGTGGGAGGCAGGTGAGGCAACCAGGTGGAGAGATCACAGGGGCACATCACAAAGGGCTCTGTGTGCCTCCAAGGTAGAGGAGACATGCAAAGTGATCTAGAAAGAGACAAGATAGAGGCAGGGAGGACTATTGGCAGGTTCATGTGAAGGCCTGCTGAGGCCCTGCCAGGAGGAGAGAGAAGAAAACATTTCAGCAGGTGGACGGATTGGCCACAGGTGTGATGGAAGGGCAGGAAGGGGACAAAGATGCCGACCAGCTTTCTGGCTTTGGCAGTGTCTAATTTATAATGCCATTCCCTGAAATAAGAAAGGCAGGAACCTCCTAGAGGAAAACATAGGCAAAACATTATCTGACATACATTTCAAAAATTTTCTCCTAGAAGAAATGAAAGCAAGAAAAAACAAATGGGACCTAATGAAACTTACAAGCTTCTGCAGAGCAAAGGAAACCAGAAATAAAACAAGAAGAAAACCTACGGAATGGGAGAAAATTTTTGCAAGTGAAACCGACAAAGGCTTGATCTCCAAAATATATAAGCAGCTCATACGACTCAATAAGAAAAAAATAAACAACCCAATCCAAAAATGAGCAGAAGACCTAAACAAGCAACTCTCCAAGGAAGACATACAAATGATCAAAAAGCACATGAAAAAATGCTCAATATCACTAATTATCAGAGAAATGCAAATCAAAACTACAATGAGGTATCACCTCACACCAGTCAGAATGGCCGTCATTCAAAAATCCAAAAATGACAAATGCTGGAGAGACTGTGGAGAAAGGGGAACCCTCCTACACTGCAGGTGGGAATGCAGTTTGGTGCAGCCACTATGGAAAACAGTGCGGAGATTCCTCAAAAGACTAGGAATAGACTTACCATATGACCCAGGAATCCCACTCCTGGGCTTGTACCCAGAAGGAAATCTACTTCAGGATGACACCTGCACCCCAATGTTCATAGCAGCACTATTTACAATAGCCAAAACATGGAAACAGCCTAAATGTCCATCAACAGGTGACTGGATAAAGAAGACGTGGTATATTTATACAATGGAATACTGCTCAGCCATAAAAACTAACAACATAATGCCATTTGCAGCAACATGGATGCTCCTGGAGAATGTCATTCTAAGTGAAGTAAGCCAGAAAGAGAAAGAAAAATACCATACGAGATCACTCATATGTGGAATCTAAAAAACAAAAACAAACAAAAACAAAGCATAAATACAGGACAGAAATAGACTCATGGACAGAGAATACAAACTTGTGGTTACCAGGGGGGTAGAGGGTGGGAAGGGATAGACTGGGATTTCAAAATTGTAGAATAGATAAACAAGATTACACTGTATAGCACAGGGAAATATACACAAAATGTTATGATAAATCACAGAGAAATAAATGTGACAATGAGTGTGTATATGTCCATGAATGACTAAAAAATTGTGCTGAACACTGGAATTTGACACAACCTTGTAAAATGATTATAAATGAATAAAAAATGTTAAAAAAAAAGAGAAGGGCAGGAAGAGGGGCAAGTCATTAGAGGAGACAACTGATTCAGTTCTGGCTGGGTGCCTGTGGGCTCCAGGAGAGATGTGCTGTAGGCAAATAAAAGTCTAGAAATCGGGAGAAAGTTCTAGGCTGAGCCAAGTAGTTTTCCTGTTTCAAGAGGCTAATTGGTGTGAGTGGACAAGCTCACAAGAGGTGTATAGGGATAGCTCTCACCCTCCTGCATATGGGATGCATTTGGGAGCCTTTAAAAAATAGTGCACCACAGCCTGGAGTGGGGCCTTTGTACTGTTTATTATTTTTTAAATACTTCTTTTATTTTTGTGGGGAGTATTGAGCTTTATTTATTTTAATGGAGGTACTGGGAATTGAACCCAGGACCTCTTGCATGCTAAGCACGTGCTCTACCACTAAGCCATACCCTCCCCACCTTTTTTTGTTTTTAGACGTTAGCTCTACCCAGCAGTCAGGGTTGAGAATCAACCTGCAGAGAGCAGAGAGCCTTGGGGTTAGAGAACAAGGAGAAGCTGCCCAGAGCCCTGTAGACCCCACCAGGGGCAGCCAGAGACGCAGGGAGCCTCGGAAGGGCTATGAGGAATGTGAACTCAACACTCCCCAATGGCAAAGACGTCAAACATGTTTCAAGCACCCACTTCCCAGCAGTGTTTGTTCTGACTTTACTAGTATTCCAGTAATACTGAGTGAGAATAGAAATTATCTGGACACAGGGATCAAATTCAAATGCTGATTATGACCATTCTTAGTTGCATGATTACTGATTAAAAATTACTCGTCTGCCACGTGTAAAACGGGGGACCTAGCACAGTGCTCGTGGGCTGCTGTGAGCGTAATGAAATGACATCTATAAAGGCGCTCCTGACTCTCAGAGGTAATTGCTACTATTGTCCCCATTTGGGACACCAAGAAACAGAGGCACAGAAAGCTTCAAACATTTGCCCAAGATGAGGGTTGAGGTCAGGAATCAAGCCAATGACTTCTTGGATCCAGAGCCCAGGATCTTCTTACGAACAACACGGCACTGCCCAGGCTCCCTGCTTCAAAACCAGCCTCCCTTTGGCTCAGTTCCATGGCACCTGCACTGCACAGATGTCCTCACTGCCTGCCTGCCCTCCCGGTGTCTGACCCCAGCACTCCTCCCTCTGTCCCACACAGCGCTTCCTTGGGCACACCATCGCTCACGAGGCCATTGCTGTGGCTACTCGGATGTTTACACGGAAACGCAGGTGGCAGCCCAGCTTTTTGCTATACATGCTGCTGTCAGTGGAGGCAAAGAGCTCACAGTTGGTGGGGGAGGCCACTTGTGGTCTCCTCCTTGGCTGGAGAGCTGGATGAAATCCAGTTTTCCTTTGCAACTTAGACATCCAGCATGAGAGATATGTAAGGCCATCTGGCCTCTCAACATAGAAATGATGCCCCCGCAGTCGTTCTTAACATTGTAATCTCCAGGCTCCACCAGGGAGCAGAGGCCATGGCCTGTTGTCCACCAAGTTTTGTTTCCTTGCACAACAGCTACAATGGGGTGAGTTAACACCGGACCAGAAAATCTACAAAGCCCTTGTGTACTATTTCCTGACACTTGCAGGTCACCAAAATACCCCAGATCCTCCAAGTAAACAACTAGTAAGAGGAACTGAGCTGGCTCGTCTGTCAGACCCCTGATGGCAGGACTGATTTGGCCTCTCCTGCTCTCGGGATGATCCGTTCTCCTTCTGTGTGCCCTTCCCCGAGTGAAAGGGACTGTTCTTTGTTTATGGGCTAGGGAGTATTTATGGCTGTCTGGCCAGAACCTTCAAAAGTAGAGCTCTTGGTGAGAGTGGAAGCATGGCACCCACGTCTCATGAGCTCAGCTACTCAACAGCCTCATCTAGCCAAGACTGTGGCCAACACCAGGGGTCCATGCTGTTGAGTGTTGGGTCTGGAGAGCAATGCCTTCGCCACTGAGAAGCTGCCCCACCACTTGTGACCTTGTCCCCATCGAGGGGGAGGTGATGCATCCATGGGATGAAAGCCGCGAGGGCACTAGGTGACTGTGGACCAAGCTGTGACTGGCTGGTCCTGCCCCCCCATGTGACCCATGTTATCCTCAAGTGCAGAAAATCCCCAAAAAGACCCCTGCTTGAGTGAATGGGTCACCTATAAGCCAACTGTTCTTGAGCCGCCTAAGAAGCAACACAGTATATACAGTGAGCCATCCACTCACTGAAGTCCCCAAGGCTCACAGCTCCCTAATGTGACACCAGGTAATCCCAGCAAACAGAAGACCCTTACTTTATAATTGACTTGAGAATTCTACTACCAACACTGCCTTCCACCTTCCACTTATGAAGTTCTTTCCACTCTATCCCCTGCTCTGCAATTGTGCAATCAGTCCAGAGCTCCTTCATGAGACAGGAGGGAAGGGGGAAGGGCACTGCCATTAAAAGAATGGCACAGCCATTAGCACCGAGACGGTGGAAAAGTCAACTCCCAGTAGATCTTGAGCTTCAATACACACTCACTGAAATATAGCAGGATGCTATATGGCACTCCCACAGGTGTCAGGACAGGTTCAAGGCTGACCATGAAAGGTCAAAGGGTGAGTGGTGGCCCAATTTCTGGTAATCGCAACACCTTCCCCAAAGCGGTTGGAATATTCCTCCCACTTATTAGCATATGAAGATACTGAGTGCATAAAAACTAACAACCACACCTCGTGGCTGCTCTCTCTGCTGAGGGAGACAGCCCACACTATGTCTGTGGAGTGTGTATCTACTTTTCCTTTAAACTGGAGCACCCAACCCTCACGCCTCATGGCCTTTCTGTTGCCTTCTGAAACAGCCCACTCTGTCTGTGGAGTATATATCTCTCTGAATAAATCTACATTTACTGAATTGTGGCTCTCTCTTGGATTCGTTCCTGTGCAAACCAAGGACCCACACATCACGAGGTGCATCTCAGGGACCCAAATAAGACCTGGGATACGGCCATCCTCTCCCCCACATTTTCCTGTATCATACATTCCTTCCCAAAGGATCTCACCTTGTGCACTCCAAAGTAGACGGCACTCATGTGTCCTGACGTGGATCTGCTTCTGCGTTTATCATTTCTTATGTCCACTAGAACGTCATCTTCATGAGGACAGGGATTTGGTTCTGTTCACAATGGAAGCACCAGCACATGACAGGTGCAGAAGAAGTATTAGCTGAATGAATGAGCTGTGGGAAGTCCTGGGAATTCAACCTGGAACTCCTAGCCACTTGGGCCCCAGCTCACTCCAGTTGCTCCCTCCTACTCATGGCTGACCTCTTGCCACCACTCTCTGCTCTGCCATCACCTGAGCCTGGATGAGCTGAGATGAGCACACACCACGGAGAGCATGGTGAATGGTTCACGTCGTTGCAACACACTCGCCCTCTGACTGCCAGGGGTTACTTAGGATGGACAAACTGAAGGGAGCACCATGTGCACCGCCCTAACCTACAACTCACTTGAAGCACCAGGAATGCACACATGGGAAGCGCAGGCCCTTTCCAACCTAAGGAGAGGGACTATGGGTGAGAAGAGGGTCTCTGTCAACTAACAGTCTCTTTACAAGCCCAGTCTTAGAAAAGCTCTTTAAAGACACTTTTGGTATCTTCCTTGTGTTTCGGTAATCCCTCTAGATTTTGTCATTTTAATGTATGCATCAGAAATACAGATGCTCTTGAAATCTCTATTGATTTTCAATGAAGAAAATCCTCAATTTCCTTCTCTGCTAGGAAAATTACTGCACTTTATATAAAAAAAGGCAGCTTCCTTTCATGAGTTTCTATCTTCAAACACCTAATTTCACAAGAATCAGTGAAGCAGGACATGAAAATCTCGCTGTGCTTTATCACCTACTGGTGGGCAGGAATGAAATGAATGAGTACTGATCTCATGAGATGGGAAGGCTGGGGCTGTCTTATTCCTGCTACAGATGGAAGGGTCCATATCTGTGAAGGGGAGGAAGGACCAAGGATGAGAAACCAACATTTTCTAACCCATTTCTCTTTTTCAGAGTCTCAGACAAAACACTGTGATTTTATAAACAAAACAAGAACATCTGCACCCTTTTAAAAGCACGCTACAACTTTACTACTACACACGGCACTCTGTCATTGACCTAAAGGCGAATGACAGCCAAGAAATTTGCGGGGATCTTATTCTGTGCTCATCCCTTTTGGTCTTTGGAACCTCAGGAATTTTGCCTCCTCTCCCTGAGTGTCGTTTTTCTCATCCTTCAAATGGGAGTGTAACAGTCATTCATTTGCTCAGTGTCCATTCGACAACAGGAGACGGCTTATGAAAACAATAATAAAAAAAGCAAAACAGCATTTCTGATCTGTGCTTCTTCCTCCTCCTCCCTGAACTTGAACTTACAGGCTAAAATGGCATCTTTCACTAAATCCCGAACGTAAGGAGCAGTTCTGATAAGGAAGTCACAGGACTGCAGGTGTAACTGAGAAATGACCCGGTGAAAAAGAATGAGTTGCCAGCAAATCCTCAAAACCCGTAAGGGTGCAAACCCTGGGAGTTACAGCCATGGGTGGGAGTTCCTTAGTTCCCCATTTCACAAAGCCGAGAACTTTGCAGGGCCCATGAAAGACACAGATAACCCAGTAAAACCACACCATGTTTTGGAGTACACCGGGGCCACATTGCTGCTGACCTGCACTGCTGTGTGTCCCAGAGCAAGAGCCCTCGGCGGGGGTGACTGTGTTTGAGGCTGGACAAGAACTTCCTGTTCTGTCTCTTTTGCTCTCTCTCTTCCTGCAATAAAACAACTGGTAGGACTCTGGTGGGGAGCACTGCACCCACATTCTCTGGGAAACCACACACCAGGCAGCTCTAGCTGATCTGAGAGAGGACACGTCAATGAACATATATACACCAAAGTCAGGCAGAAGGCTGCCTGTGGCCTTGGGATTCCAAACTAGCTTGTCCTGTTAATCAGGATATTACACATCTAAAGAAAGTGTGCACCAGATGAAGACGATGCCTTAGACAGCGTCGGTGGTTATGTCCAGCAGTGTCTAAGGACAAGTCATGCTCTGGTAGATGGGAGCATTTTGGTTGCTTTAAGAGTTTGCTACTGAAGGGCTGGGACATTTCATTGGGACTTGAAACTCCAGACCTCTTTACTCACAAAGGCAGACAAGTTAGGTGAGCCAGGTCAGCCTTTATTCCAACTTCCTAACCAAAAGGCTATGAGGTCGAAAATATATTTCTCAGACTCTTCCACAACAAGGATTCCAGATGTGGCTTTAAAAATTCCCATCAGAGACTGAGATTTGCAAATATTAACTACTATATATAAAAATAGCTAAAAAAACTAAATTTCTTCTGTATAGCACAGGGAACAATATTTAATATCTTATAATAAACTTTAGTAAAAAAATATGAAAAGGAATTCATACATATATATGTGAATATGAAAGACTGGAACATTGTGCTGTACATCAGAATTTGACACATTGTAACTGACTATACTTCAATTAAAATATATATATATATATATATATATATAATGCCCATCAGCAGCATCTGAGTGTCACTGAAAGAAGAAACCCAGATGAATGGACGCTGAGGTGGTTGGATGAGCTACGTTATTTTGCTGGGGTGGATGCAGCCTGCATGGCAGAGATCTAGAAGGAATGCTCAAAACAGCCACTCACTGATCTGAAAGTGAGTTAGGTTAACAGCTTTCTGAAATCCTCACTGCCCCTCCTGATGAGCCAAGTGTCTGGCGTTTCTCTGGAAATCACTAGGCGCAATCTGGAACTCAAAGGTAAAAATTAAAAACTGCAGTCAGGTAGCAAAGAGACTGGCAGGACGCGTTGGACAAAAGTAGGTCAGAATCAACAAGGAATGGGGAGGGGATAGAATGTGTGTTGAGGACCCTGAATTCAGGGGTGGATTGTCTATGTTGAGGACTCTGAGTCAGTATGAGTAGATGGATTTGTGTGGACTATGGACTAAAATGGTGGCCATTGTTCAGATAAGTGTGATTTGGAGTATATTTATTTGAGGAGGGTTTTTTTTTTCCCCTTCAACATTGATCATTTCTAGGGAGCAGAATAATACTCTGCCACACAACATCTAAGTGCAAAAGAGATGCTATGGGATGATGGTGGTATGAAAAATTTCAGTACTGCAATTTCAAGCTTTCCTTAATGAGGTGCACAGCAGTAGGTACTTAAAATAAAATAAGGTACTTATATTAAAGACATCATCATATGTACATATCCTTTAAGATACACATATGGTGCTATAAGTGGGCCTGAAATGTGTTCTGCATTCTAAAATCCGATGAAATAAAATCAGTAGTTCAATATGCCTGTCGGCTCTAAAAACATGATGTAGCTCATGATCACAGAAAGCAAGATCAGCTAGGGAATTTGAGATTTGTCGTTTCCAGTGTCAAAGTTAATATTTTTTGCTTTACTTAAAAAGCATTTTTTTAATTAGGTCTGTCAGCATCCATTGGTATACGGGGTTCAGTAGATGTGTTCAGATATTCCAGACAGTGAATCAGAGCAAAGACTGAGGTTTAGACAGTAGTTAAATGCCTCACCCGTGTGATCAGCATCCACAAACTGCTTTACTGAAAATCCTTAAAAGTGAGAACTTCATTAAAGCAACGATAAGTGAGGGGAAAAAATAGCTACAGACTAGTGGAAGTTTTATAATGTGTAAAAATGACAAAAGGCTATTCATGAGCATATTTTTAAAAACCCCTACACTTTAATAAGAAAAACAACAATCTGACAACAGGTTGTACACTGCTGTAGGAGAATCCATGCAGATGGACTCTTATGTGAATGGGGCTGGAGCTGTAGAATTAGTTAGTCTTGCAAGTAACTCAGTTAAACACAAATGTAAATGGGATACACTTCTAGAATATCTGAGGAAATATCTTGGAAAACTTACTCCTCTATGAAGCAATGACAATGGCAAAATTTGTCAAAATTAACCTCTGTAGAACTCTGGAAATTAAACCAAGACTTCCAGCAATCCGGGGAGTCTTTATTTGAGAAAGAAAAACAGCTAAATCTCCATAAAGATAGTGAGTTTTGAGGCATTGTAACTTGATCTACCCCATCCCTGTATCCTCACCTAAATGGTGGCCTTTATAAGCAATAGTCTCACAATCAAGGTAGGGGCAGAAGTGATTTAAAGTTACCCAAAAAATCCGCCCCCAGAGAGCTGTCACTATGTGACCTGTCACAAACTGATGCTGTGCAAACAGCCTGTTCCCAGAGTGTGTGTGGGAAAAAATCAGCAGTGAGTATCTAACATTACAACTGCCTGAGGCAGTGGGACCAGTAGAGGCTAACTAGGTGCTGACTAGGAAACTTAGAAGGCAAAATTGAGTAATGAGAAGTTCTGGGGGTGAAGGTAGGGTTAAAAAGCTCCAAAAAATTCTGAGAATTGTAGAAGGCAATATACATGTGTGGCACATGGCAAGGAAAGATCTGAGAAAATCCTAAGCCTTCAACACTGGCTGAACTTGAGGTTCTGCATAAGCAAGAACTAAAGGCTACGGAAGAGCTGCTGACTGCATGCTGGTGCTGAGGGCATCCCTCAGCATGCGGACACACAGCCACCTGGCAACAGCTCAAACGATTGGCTCCAGGCATTGAAAGAAATCACTGTCCAATTATTACTACAGTGATGACAACTAGGCTTTCTTCACACACACTGATCTCATGGTCATGCATGATAAAGAAAACAGACTTTAAAGAATTTGTTCAGGAAAGTAACTAAATAAATAGCTGCAGCAGCAATGACAATGGAAGCAACAATAAACCCTTGAGATGAGGAAAATCTGGCTTTCAGATCTGCCACATTGTAATATTTTAAATGTCCAGTTTTCAACAGAAAATTAGAAGATGTACAAAGAAACAGAAAAGTTTGGTCATAACAGATGGGGAAAAAGTAGTCAATAGAAACTCCCTGAGGTAGCCCAGACACTGGACTTACTAGACAAAGATATAAATAAGCAATTACACACATGTTCAAAATACTAACAGAAACCATGCCTAAAGGATTAAATTATGTGCACATCTCATTGTACAGAGAATATCAATAAATAAAATTTATAATAAAAACCAACTAGAAATTCTAGAGATACAAATATGACTAAAATAAAAACTTCAATAAGAGGTTTCTCTGTAGATATGAACTTGTTGGAGAAAAAGTCAGTTAAATTAAAACTACTGAAATTATCCAGTCTGTGGAACAGAAAGAAAAAGGAATAAAAAAAAAAATAGAACACTGTGTCAGAGATAGGTGGGACGCCATCAACAATATCAATACACACATAATGGGAGCGCCAGAAGGAGGGAGAGAAAAAAAGGGGCAGAAAGAATATATAAAGAAATAATGGCTGAAAACTTCCCAAATTTGATGACAGCATTAATTTGTACATCCCAGCAGTTCAACAAACTCCAAGTGCTATAAACGTAGAGACATCTAAAATAGGCACATCAGACTCAGTGTGTCAAAAGACAAGAATAAAGCATCTTGACAGCTGAAAGAGAAAAGTGGTTCAACATATAGAAAGGCTCCTCAGTAAGACAGTTGATTTCTCATCAAAAACCATGGAGACCAGAAGGCAGTGGATGGTATCGTCAAAGAGATAAAAGGAAAAGACTGTCACCAAGTATTTTATAGCCAGCAAAATGATTCTTTAAAAAAAATTAAAGGAGAAATTAAGACACTCCTACAAAAACAAAATCTGAAAGAATTCATTGCTAGCAGGCCTGCCCTACAAGAAATACTAAGGATAGTCCAGCAGGTGTAAATGAAAGGACACTTGCCTGAAAAATAAAGAGCACTACTACATGAGTAAAAAAATAAAACAGTATAAATCGAGTATTACATGTAAATGTTTTGTTCTATTTGATGTAAAGGACAACTGCATAAAACAATACTTATGAAACTGTGTAGATGAGCTTATAAATGCATAAAGGTGCAATTTGTATGACAGTGACAGCATGAGGAGGGGGAGGGAAAAGACTGATACCAAAGCAAAGTTTTTGTGTACTGTTGAAATTAAGTTGGTATTCATGTCAACTAGATTGCTTTAAAACAAGATGTAAATTATAATCTCCAGGGCAATGGAAGAGAAGGAGGAGGAGGAAGAGGAGGAGGAGAAGAAAAAGATAAAATAAACAAATTAAAATGACACACTTGAAAATGCTTACTTTGTACAAAAATGTGTAGTAATAGAGGAATGGGAAAAAAAAGACATATAGAAAGTAGACAGCAGGTGTAACTTCAATCTGATAAGAAATTACATTAATGTAAATGAATTAAACATTCTAATCAAAATACTAAAGGCAGAAATAAATGGAATAGACAATAGATGAACAATAGAGAATAATCAACAAAAGGAATAGTTGGTTCTTTGAAAAGTTCAATAAAATTGACAAATTTTATCTAGTACTGAAAAAAAAAAGAGAGAAGATTCAAATTACTAAAATGAGAAATGAAAGGAAGGATGTCACTACTGCCCTTACAAAAATAACAAGGAATGTAAGGGAATACCATGGATAATTATATAGCCAATACATGAGATAATGTAGATGAAATGGATAAATTCCTAGAAGGACATAAATGACTGAAGCTAATTCAAGGAGAAATAGAAAACTCAAATAATCCTACAGTAAGTAGTAACTGAAATAGCAATCCAAAACTTTCACACAAAGAAATGCTAGGCCCGTATGGCTTTGTTGGTGAATTCCATCAACTACTTAAAGAAAAAACAAAAACAAAAACAAAAACAAACAAAAAATGCTTCACAAATTCGTCTGAAAATAAAAAGGTGGGCACACTTCCCAATTCATTCAATGAGACTAGTATCACACTGATACGAAAACCAGACAAAGGGATCACAAGAAAACTAAAGACTATCTCTTATGAATATAAATGCAAAAAATCCTCAACAGAATACAAGCAAATCCAAAACAGTAACATATAAAATAGACCACCATTAAGTGGGATGTATCCAGGTATGCAAAGGCAGTACAACATACAAAAGTCAATTCATGTAATACACCATATTAATAGAATAATGGATAAAAACTAGGAATAGAACTTCCTCAACTTGACAGAGAACATCTATGAAAAACCTGAAGCAAAGATCATACATAATGCAGAAGCACTGAATTATTCCCTCCCAAAATCAACATTGTACTAGAGGTTCTAGTCAAATCAATCAGACAAAGAAAATAAAGCCTCTAGATTAGAAAGAAAGAAATAAAACTGTTTTGATTCCAGATGACATGATATTATATATTGAAATCACAAGGAATCCACAAAGGAAAAATAGAAAAGAAAAAAAAAATCCTCTTAGAATTAATAACCCAGTCTGACCAAAATTGTAAGACACAGATGAATATATGAAAAGTAATTACATTTCTATTCAACAGCAGTGAATAATCTAAAAATAAAATGAAGGAAACCTTTTCATTTACAATAGCATCAAAAAGAATAAAATAATTAGTAATATTAAGAAAAAATATGTGGAATACTGAGAAAAATATCTGAAACTTGTATATTGAAAACTAAAATACTACTGATAGAAGTTAAAAATGACCTAAAATAAATGGAAAGCTCTTCTGTGTTCATGGATCAGAAGCCTTATTATTGTTAGGATGGCCATTGTCCTCAAAATGACCTATATATTCAATGCAGCTCTGGCTTTTTGGCAGAAATGAACAAGCTGATCCTAAAACTAATATGTAAATGCAAGATACCCAAAACAGTCAAAACAATCTTGAAAAATAACAAAGTTTTGAAGTTTCCAAATTCAAAACTCACTAACAAAACTGTGATCCATACAGTGTGGTACTTGCAGAAAGGACAGAAAAATAGATTGAGAGAAAAGAACTAAGAGACCATAAACAAAGTCTTACATGCAGCCATTTAATTTTTGACAAAGGTGCCATGACAATCCAATGGGGAAAAATAATCTTTACAAAAATGATGCTGGGACACCTGTACATACACCTGGAAAGAAAGAAAACTGAACTTTTATCTTAACACCATTTATGGAAATTAACTCAAAATAAATCACAGACCTGAAACTATAAAACATTTAGAAAATGAACAATGAGGAAATCTTCAGGACTTTGGATTACAAATACTTGTAATATATGACACCAAAAGCACAAACAACAAAAGAAAAAAATCAAGTAAACTGGACTTCAGTGAAATTAAAAACTTCTGTGCTTCAAAGGACTTCATCAAGAAAGTAAGAAGACAATCCACAGGATGGATGAAAATATTTCCAAAATTTTCCCTGATAAGGGACTTTTATCCAGAATAGACAAAGAAGACTTAAAACATGACAATACAAAGACAAATGTAATTAAAATGGGCAAAGAATTTGAATATATGTTTCTCCAAAGAAGACATACGAATGGGAACTAAGCACATAAAAAGATGTTCAACATCAGTAGGCATTAGGGAAACAGAAATCAAAATCACAATGACATACCACTTCATACCAACTAGGATGACAAATATATATGATATATGATATATAAATATGAATCTATAAACCCAGTAATAAAAAGTGTAGATGAGGATTTGGAGAAACTGGACTCCTCATACATTACTTCTGGACATATACAATGCTTCAGTCACTTTAAAAGCTATATTAGCAATTCCTCAAAATGTTAAAAGCAGAATACATCCCAGCAATTCCATTTTTTGATATATCCTGAAGAGAAGTGAAAATATGTGTTCACACAAAAACTTGTCCATGAGCATTTACAGCAGAATTATTCATCATCAACTGATGGATGGATAAGCAATGTGGTGTATTTATAACTACGGCATATTATTTGAATACAAAAAGGAATTTGGGTATTGATATATGCTACACTATGGATGAGCCTTGACAACGTCACACTAAATGAAAGACGATAATCAAAAAAAGGCAGCATACTGTATGGTTCTACTTATATGAAATGCCTAGAACAGGCAAACCTGTAGAGGCAGAAAGTAGAGTGGTGGCTGTTGAGGGCTAAGGGAAAGGAAGGTTAGGGACTGACTTACTAAAGGGTACTGGGTCCTTTTGGGGGTGATGGCTACACAACCCTGAAATGTACATAAAACCCTAATGCACACTTTCAAAGGCTGCATTTTACGGTATGTGAATTATATCTCCATAAACCTGTTATTCTTGAAGCTGAGCCCACCTATGGAGCAACTGACACAGCACTGACTGTGGCATCCGAACGGGGAGTGACCCACCCGCCCACCGCGAAGGAGAGCAGCACCTGACCCAGTGTTGGAGGGGTGCAGTCTTCTTGCCAATGGACACTGTGAGCAGCACAGATGAGGGGGCCAACAGAGCAAGCTGAGTTCATGAAACAGGGAGAAGACACAAAGACCTCTCAATAAAACCATTAAGAGCATTCAGTCTCTAGGAGAACACATCTTTGTTTTTAAAATCTTTTTATACCTGTTTTATTTTCTATTAGCTTTTTAATCTTTACTTTTTAAACAGTTCTATATGTTTACAATTCTCATTTCATTTTTAATTCTCTTGGATTTGATCTGTTATTGATTATTCACAGGTTTTAAATATTGTGTTTTGAGTTTTTTCTTCTTTGCATTAAGGTTTTAAAAAGACATCTCAACTCGATTCCTATTCTTCTTCAACTTGCTCTTCTATTATTGATTATACACTGTTTTCAAACCTTCTTTTCCTCCATTCTTTTAAAATTCTATTTCTCTCTCTCATTTTTAAGTTTTATTCCAGCATAGGCCTTAGATAGATAGAGAAATAAACCCCTTTAAGGGCCACAATAGATAACTGATACTCCTTAAGCCACAGTGCCAGAGAGATATGAGCAGTTGAAGAAGCAGAGAAAGTATTCCCAATTAAAAGAGAAAGAGAAATCCCCTGAAAGAATGATCAATGAAATAGATATTAATGGCCTATTAGATCAAGATTTCTAAAAAGAAGTGATCGAATTACTGAAGGAACTAAAAGAGATAGTATTTAGAGACATAAAATATGTCAAAAACAAAATAGTAGCTATAAAGAAGAGCCAAGTAGAATTGGTAAATTCATTGGCTGAAATGAGATCTGACCTAAAGGCAGTACAACTCAGGCTAGATGATGCAGAGGAACGAATAAGTGACCTAGAAGACAGGACAACAGAAAGCACACAATCAGAACAGTTGAGAGAAAAAAATAAAAAACAATGAAAACAATATATGGAACCTATGGGATAATATAAAGCATGCCAATCTATGCATCATAAGAGTTCCAGAAGGGGAAGAAAGAACAAAGGGGATGGAGAAGGTATTTAAAGAAATCATAACTGAAAAATTCCCAAACATAAAGAATCAGACACCCAAGTACAGGAGGCTCAGAGGTTCCCAAACAGGAAAAGCCTAAAGAGACACACACCAAGACATAACAAAATCAAGATGGCCAGACTGAAGGATAAAGAAATGATCCTAAAGGCAGCAAGAGAAAAACAAAGAGTGAGTTACAAGAGATGGCTCTCAGCTGATTTCTCTACAGAAACACTGTAGGCCAGAAGGGAGTGGAAAGATATATACAAAGTCCTGAATGAAAAAACAGATGCAGCCTAGGATACTTTCTGCAGCAAGGCTATCCTTTAGAACAGAGGGAGAGGTAATGAATTTCACAGAGAAGAAAAACTAAAAGACTTTAGCAACACTAAACCCATGCTAAAAGAAATATTGTAAGGTACACTCTAAATAAAAAAGAAGCAGGATGATACAGAAATGAGAGCTCATAACTGGAAAGGTGATAACTACCATGAATTACAAATAGAATGAACATGAAATTGTAAAAGAAGACATCTAAATCATTGAGTGGGAGAGGGAAGCAAGAAAATATAGAGTATTTTTTCTTTCTTCTTTTTTCTTAAATTTTTCGTTCTAGGTAGGATGGGTTAGAGATTGCTTTACTATCTGTTTAGTACACAAAGTTACAGTAATTGCTTAACAGGCTTACAAAAAAGTGCAACCACAAGCCAAAAACTTACAAGTGAGTAACAAAAACTAAATACAATCCAAGATAACAGAAAGGAAAATTACCATACCACAAAAGGAAGAAGAAAGGAACAAAGAAGAAATATGAAATCAACTGCAAATAAAAGTTCAAATAGCAATAAACACTCATTTATCATTAATTACTCTAAATGATAATGGACTAAAGGCTCCAGTCAAAAGACAGAGTGGCAGACTGGATAATAAAGCAAAAAACTTCAATAAACTGCATACAAGAGACACATTTTAGGGAGAAGGACACATATAGATTGAGAGTGAATGGACGGAAAAGGATATTCCATGCAAATGGAAACTCCAAAAAAGCAGGTATAGCAGTTCTGATTTCAGACAAAATAGACTTTAAAACAAGGGCCATAAAGAAAGATAAATAAAGGCATTTTATAATGATTAAAGGAGCAATACAAGATGAGGATATTACAATCATTAATATATATGCATCCAACATGAGCACCTAAGTACATAAAACAACTACTAACAGAGATAAACGGGGAAATTGATGGGAATACAATCATTGTCAGAAGTTTTAACACCACATTAACATCACTAGACAGATCTTCCACACAAAAAATAAATAAGGCAACAGAGAAATTAAATGATACAATAGAAAAATTAGATTTAGTGGATATTTTCAGAGCATTACAACCCCCCAGAATAGGATATACATTCTTTTCAAGTGTGCGTGGAACATTTTCTAGGATTCATCATGTACTTGGTCACAAAAGAAGCCTCAAAAATTTTAAGAAGATAGAAATTATCTCAAGTATCCTTACTGACCACAATGCCATTGAAACTAGAAATCTCTTCAGAGAAACAAAGCATAAAAAAAAGGAAAGCATAGAGATTAAACAACATGCTATTAAAAAAAAATGGGTCAATGATGAAATCAAAGTTGAAATTAAGGAATACATTGAGACAAATGAAAATGAAAACAACCACAAAAAACTTATGGGACAAAGCAAAAGCAGTGCTAAGAGGAAAGTTTAGGGCGATACAGGCCTTCCTCAAAAATGAAGAACAATTTCAAAAAAACAATCTAACCCACCAGTTAAAAGAACTAGATACTGAAGAGTAAAAACACCCAAAAAGTCAGCAGAAGGAAGGAAATAATTAAGATCTGGGAGGAAATAAATAAAATAGAGATTAAAGAAATAGAGAAAATAATCAATCAAACCAAAAGCAATTTTTTGAAAGAGTAAATAAAATCGAGAACCTCTGGCCAAACTCACAAAGAATAAAAAAGAGAGAGCACAAATTTGCAAAATAAGAGAGGAAAATGGAGAAATTACAACAAATAACATAGAAATATAGACTATCATATGAGAATATCATGAAAAACTACATAAAAAAAGGGATAACCTAGAGGAGATGGACACGTTTCTGGAAACATACAGTCCACTAAAACTGAATCAAGAAGAAACTGACCACTTGAACAAAATGACCACTAGGAATGAAATCGAATTAACAATAAAAAAAATCCCTACAAATAAAATCCAGAACTGGACAGCTTCACCAGGGAATTCTACCACACATACAAAGAAGTACTCATACCAGGCCTTCTCAAACTCTTCCAGAAGATTGAAAAGAAGGAATATTCCCAAACTCATTCTATGAAGCCACAATCACCCTGATACCAAAACCAGGCAAAGACACCACCAAAAAAGATAATTACAGAACAATATCACTGATGAACACAGATGCAAAAAAAGTCCTTACCAAAATACTAGCAAATAGAATTCTACAGCACATAAAAAAGATTATACAACATGCTCAAATGGGGTTCATCTCAGGGACACAAGGGTGGTTCAACATATGCAAATCAATCAATGTAATACTTCACATCAACAAGAGAAAGGACTAAAACCACATGATCATCTCAATAGATGCATAAAAGCTTTTGATAAAATTCAACACCCATTTATGATAAAAATTCTCACCAAAGTGGGTATTGAGGGAACATAACTCAACATCATGAAAGCTATATATGACAAACCTACAGCCAGCATAGCACTGAACGGTGAAAACCTCAAAAGCTTCTCACTAAATTCTGGGACAAGACAAGGATGCCACTATCACCACTCTTATTCAACATAGACTTGGAAGTCCTGACCATAGCAATCAGGCAAGTAAGAGAAGTAAAAGGGGTCTAAATTGGAAAAGAAGAGGTAAAAGTGTCACTACATGCAGATAACATGACACTATATATATAGAAAACCCTAAAAGGTCCACACCAAAACTACTAGAGCTGATCGAAGAATTTAGCAAGGTAGCAGGTTACAAGATTAATGTTCAAAAATCAGTTGCATTTCTTTACACTAATGATGAATCAACAGAAAAAGGAAGTAAAGAAATAAAACACTTTAAAATAGCACCCAAAGTAATAAAATTTCTAGGAATAAATCTAACCACAGAGGTGAGAGAATTTTACACAGAAAACTATAAACCATTGGCAAAGGTAATTGAAGAAGACTTTAAAAAATGGAAAGGTATCCCAAGCTCTTGGATTGCAAGAATCAATATTGTTAAAATGGTCACACTGCCCAGGGCAATATACAGATTTAATGCAATCCCTGTAAAATTACCCAAGACATATTTCATAGAACTAGAACAAATCACAATAAAATTTATATGGAACCATCAAAGACATAGAAATTCCAGGGTATTACTGAAGAAAAAAAAGAAAGAGCCTGGAGGAATAACTCTCCCAGACTTCAGACAATAATATAGAGTTACAGTCATCAAGACAGCATGGTATTGGTACAAAAACATACATATAGACCAATGGAACAGAATAGAGAGCCCAGAAATGAACCCAGAAACTTTTGGTCAACTAATCTTCGACAAAGGAGGCAAGAATATACAATGGAATAAAGACAGTCTCTTCAGCAAGATAAACATAAGACAAGATACAATAAACCTCCTAGAAGAAAATACAGGCAAAATATCTGACATACATCTCAGAAATGTTCCCTTAGGGCAGTCTACCCAAGCAAAAGAAATAAAAGCAAGAATAAACAAATGGGACCTAAAGAAACTTACAAGATTCTGCACAGCAAAGGACACCATATGTAAAAAAAAAGACAACCTACAGAATGGGAGAATATTTTTGCAAATGAAACTGACAAAGGCTTGATCTCCAGAATATATAAGCAGCTCAAATGACTTAATAAGAAACAACCAAATAACCTAAACCAAAAATGGGCAGAAGACCTAAACAAGCAATTCTCCAAGGAAGACATACAAATGATCAATGGGCACATGAAAAAATGCTCAATGTCACTAATTATCAGAGAAATGCCAATCAAAACTACAATGAGGTATCACCTCAAACCAGTCATAATGGCCATCATTCAAAAATCCACAAATGACAAATGCTAGAGAGGCTGTGGAGAAAGGGGTACCTCCTACACTTCTGGTGGGAATGCAGTGTGGTGCAGCCACTGTGGAAAACAGTATTGAGTTCCCTCAAATGTCTAGGAATAGACTTGCCATATGACCCAGGAATCCTGCTCCTGGGCATGTATCCTGAAGGAACCCTACTTCAGGATGACACCTGCATCCCAATGTTCATAGCAGCACTATTTACAGTAGCCAAGACATGGATACAGCCTAAATGTCCATCAGCAGATGACTGGCTAAAGAAGTGGTATATTTATACAATGGAATACTACTCGGCCATAAAAACTGACAATTTAGGGCCATTTGCAGCAACATGGATGCTCCTGGAGAATGTCATTCTAAGTTAAGTAAGAACGGTAACAAGGAATAAAGACAATTACCCACAGGTACAGTTATTTTGATTAAAATATCCACACAGAAAGCAAGTCACCCCCACGACTGCTGCCAGGAGGAGCATCTGAGTGTAATAGCCCAGCCAAGCAAAGTAGATTCTGAACTTCTCTCCTTAGAATTTCCTGCAGAAAGACAGAAGGAAGTTTCAGAAGACACAAATAATCACTCTGTAGCTTCATCCTCATGTTAATTTATTTTTTTCTTTTTTGGGGGGCATAACTAGGTTTATTTATTTGTTTTTAAATGGAGGCATTGGGGATCGAACCCAGGACTTCATGCATGCTAGACATGCACTCTACCACTGAGCTATACCCTCCCTCCATCATATTAATTTCTGATTCTAAATCAAGGGGGCTTTAAGTTTAATCCTCCGACTCAATTCACTCTTAAAACATATGCGTTTTCATAGCAGCCCCCAAATTCTACCGTGAAATAAGAAGTGTTTTATGTATCATAGAAGTACAGATCACTGGCTCACCTGCTGAAGAGAGATAAATGAGAACAGAGCAAAGGAGAGGACGAGGCTGACTCCAGAGCAGATGCAGGGGATCATCACCACTCACTGGACAGTCTGGCACATTCAACAAATCCCCCCAAAAATCATTCTTAACAGGCTTGACACAAGTGGACATCAACAAGTGGCTCAGTCATCTGCTCCTGCCTTATCTCGGGAATGTCCCTGGAGCAAATACATCGTAAACCACAGATAATAAGGAAATGGCTGATAATGATAACAACTGGGAGTGCAATGTCTGTCTGACAAAATATTTATAAAACTCATTGTGGGAATGGGAGAGGGCAGGAGGGATGTGACTGAGGAAGGCACTGCCCTGTATTCTTTGTATCTAGCACGTCTGTTGTTCCTAGGTTTTAAAACCTCTTCTCAGTTAACCTGGAGTAGATGGAACAGGCCAGGGAGGCAAGATTAGAAGAAAGGAGGCAGGGCATTAAGTGGTGCCAGGCTGATCCTAAAAGGGAGACCGACACAGACAGGCAGACACAGAGAGTTTAGGGATGAGGCGGAACAATGAGACGGCGGCTCAGGTGTGTCTTGCTGTTGCTGAACCTTCCCTCAACTGGCTCACTGATGACTCGGCAGTGTGGGTAAAACCTGTGGATTTCCTCAGCTCTGAGTTCTCTCTGAGGCTTCCGGCTCAGTCTGGAGCTGAGATGAGTTCCGTGGGCTTAGCCTAGGGGGGACTCAGCTCCCAGAATAGCCTGGAATCCTGGAAAACTTCACGCAGGAACCCCGGAGGCTGGACCAGCACTCACAGGGCTGCTGTGAGACCAGCTCCATAGTCAGAGCCCTGGGCATGGACCATTCCATGGGGAAAAGGGCTGAGCCCGATGCCAAATCAGATAGGAGCGAAAAAGTGTGTTCATTCTCATGTGACTGGGCTTTGTGGCCTGGCTCACGGGTGGCAGGCTCAGGATGGTGTCTGGCAGAGAAAACCCTGGCAATGGGTTTGAGATGTCTTGGACTCTTTCTTGTTAAGCTTTTTGTAATACATTCTTATCAACTATCCATCCTGAAAATGCCAAATTCAAAACTGAAAGAATGTTAGAAGGTGCCTGCTCTAACTGCCCAATGGTAAACACACCCTGCTACAGTTAGAGAGCTGGTCAGGCAGCCTCTGCCTGGATATTTACAGTGACGGGGAGTTCATTACTTCCAAAGGTTACAAGTCGGCAGGAAGGTCAGACAGAATTTTTGAACCTTAAACAGATATCTGCCTCCTAGTCCTTGCTGAAAGGCAAGGAATAATGAGGATCCCTTCAAATGTAGTTTTGCCTGATTGTTATCTCTCTGTGTCAAAAGCACCCCAATTTTTTTTTCAAAATTCAGCTTTGATTTCTTTTTATCAAAGTAATGCCATACATTTAATAAAGAGTCAAACAGTTCTCGAACACCGATTGTAAAAAGGAGCAGTTCCCATCAACCGCCCCATTTCCTGGCCAGAAACAACCACGTTCAGCTCCTACTGCTGACTCTTGGAATACTTACTCCCTTTCTCTGACTAATATCCTTGTAACACAGCCTACTGACTTTTTCAGCTTTATGTATCACCTATTTAACTTTCTATTTTGGAAAATGAGGATTCAGCTCTCTTTCAAACCCCATCTCATCTACACACCCAAACCTTCATTCTTCCAACCTTTTGATACAATTACATTATAATTTTCATCAGCTCAGTATCCTTGATTTACATTATTATTACTCTGTACAGACTATTCAAAGCTGTAGCAATTTGTGCTAGTCTTACCTTTTCTTCCCTACTTCGTTTTCCTGGAGTTAATAATTGTCTTGGTTTTTCATAGCTTAGATTTCTGTGCACTTAATAATTCAACCTCAGACCTTCTCTTAACGAACAACTTTCACAATACTTTCCAATACATTGTCTACAAATTTCATCTCCTTGAATAAATCTCTTCAGATCTCCTTCCACATGGATTAACGACATGCTAGTCTTGTCACAGAGCTCATGGGGCCACTAGTGGGAAGTAACATGGGAATACATGGACCAGGATCAGGGAAAAGATCAACATAATTGCCTTAGCAATACATACTTAAAATAGTAGGAAAATTGTTTTCTTTACAAACACAAACACACACACAAACCCCAAAAGCCCATAAAGAATGATTAAAGAGTGGTCAAACCCATTGCCCTGCCTTCAAATTCTGTATAACATAAAACAAGAATAACAGAAGGAAGATATCATATAAATATGAATCTCAAGGGGGATTGGGTACACTCAGTGGCAGAGTGTGTGCTCAGCATGCTTAAGGTCCTAGATTCAGTCTTCAGTACCTCCATTAGAAAAAAAAATTAAAAAGAAAAAAAAATTATCAATTTTAAATATTTACATATTAACAAATATCCTCCTTTAAAACTGTGTTCTAAAGGATAACCCGGGTTAAGGAGAAAGTACCTCTTCATGACTGTGATCCTGCTGATAATTGAGGGAGGAAATTAGAGTATGACCACATGAAATAAAATTCCTTATGAAATAATGATCCCGGGTGACAATCATTATTGGCTGCTGTCATCACAAAAAAGAGAGTCGAATGTAATATTATGTACCTTATGACAGGAGTACAAAACTTCACATAACAATTATTTTTGCACAAAGTTGAACCTCAATCAGATCAAGCTTTTAGGGGAGGATTAAATCACTTAGCTAAAGCCAATACATAGGATGGAGAAACAAGTCTAACACCATAGGGGAGAATGAAATCAGCCAAACAGGAAATAGAGAAACCCCTCAGCAATTTCAAGGAAAATGAGAAACAGGAAAATTATAGATTAGAACGCACTTGAGAGATATGCTAGCTGCAATGTCTGAATCTTGTCTGGATCTTGATTTCAACCCCAAAACTACTTAAAAGTGTATTTTTGTGACAAGCAGGGAATTATTTTGTAACCCTAAAAAAAAGGAATATTCCAATTTTATTTGAAAGAGATCTTGTCATTTCACTAATGAAAGGTTAAGCTATGTAGGATTGTCTTCAAAATGACCCCATAGTGGGGGAGGGGAGGAGATGGAGATGAAAGATGCAACAACAGTGACTCTGAGTTTATAATTCTGGAGCTGGGTGACTGATAACACCCAGGCAGGCTGGCTGTACTGTTCTCTCTATTTCTGTACATGTTTGAATCTTTCCATAAAATGTGAAACAACAAATAGACTTCAGTGTTTTAAAACCCTCACTTTGAAGGTTAAGAGGTTTGCCCAAGTAGGTGGGCACCTGCATGGGGCACTGAGATAAGAAAGAACAGACACCTGGCTCCAGACCGACCTGGGGCTACCTTGACCCTTCTCTTCTCCTAACCATTCACAGCCAGCCCATAACTGCATCCCGTCAGCCCCACTCCCCAAATGCATTCCTCATTGGCTCCCACCATCTCTCAACTGGCCCAATCCAAGAGCCTCCTACCTGGCCTCCCTGCTTCCTGGGTCCCTGCCATACATTCTCCACATTATCTTTGCAAAATGTGAGTGAGAGAAAATTACTTAAGTGCTTAAGCTATCATGACTGCTTCTCACTGCGCTTAGAGTCTACACTCCTTTCCGTGCTCCTGATGCCCTTCTAAACCTCGCGTCTCATCACTCTCACCAGCGCTGGCTCCAGTGTCTCCACAAACCTGCTGAGCACATTTGTGCCTCGGGGCCAATGGACAAGCTGCCTCTATTCCATGGGTGACTTTTCCCAGATCTTCAAATTCCAGCCTCCTTATCGCCATCTCAGCTCACATGTAACCTACTCAAAGATAGCTTTCTTAACTCACTTCCCCCCAAGTCTCCCATCTCAACACTGTGTTATTTCTTCATTTCAATCTGACATTGTTTCCTTATTTGCACGATTATTTTTGTTTTCTCGGTTGTCCTTGGCCTCCATCCCCCCAGCAGCCTTGCCCAAACAGCATAAGCCCCCGGGGAGCAGCCGGCGCTGGTGCTCTGAGAAGACACATGCTGAGCGCGACATTACAATCACGTGGTGTAGTGAAACGGTGTCGAACAGCAGATACAGAAAAGCAGTGAGAATTTCTCTCTTATTTTATAATTTAAATGAAATATAACATTTACTCCTATGTAATGAAGAATTTGGTAGGTCTTTGTTCCCAGTTCCTAGGCAGCAACCGCTAAAGCCTCGAAATTTCCCAAGATAAGAGTGTCTTTGCTATTCATGGTGGAACCTTGGATGGCTTGTGTTCATGAGATGACTCAGGATGGGGACTGGCCAGCCAGAGACACCAACCATGTGATTAGAGGAGTGGGGCTTTGAGCTTTGTGACAAGTGGGTGGCCACCAGGAGAGGAAGGGGCTCAAAATTTAGGGCTAAGGAAAGGTTTGACTTACAGTTAGGGTTTGGGTTAGCCATGTCGGTAGTGACCCAATAAATCATGGCTTTGTAATAAAGCCTGCAGTAAAAACTTGGGGCAACGAAGCTCAGAGCTCCTGTGAGCTTCCTGGTTGGTAACACTCTTGGAGGACTGTCACACTCAGATGCCATGAGGACAACCCTGAGCCCTTCCCACTGGGGTGCTCTCCACAACAGCTCACCTGATGAGACCTAAGGGCTGCTGCTTGTCTGTGCTTCGAGGAGGAGCCCATTCCCTGTACAGAAGGCCCTGATCACTGGGGCAGCTGAGGTCCTCTGACGGAGGCTGAAGTGGCACTGGGAATCAGAAGCAAACAGGTGAGCGTCACTGTCACAAAATGTTCACATGTTCTGTTGATAAAATTTGGTGCTAACACTTCATGGTCATTTGTAAATAAGGGGCCCTCACTTGCCAGGAGGGATGGAGGTACCATATAATTTTTCATAATTCTCACCCAGGATTAATATTAACCCCTTGAGGGTCATTTGCAAACGTGGGTGGAAAGGAACGCTTGGATGTCACAGTCCTGGGACCACCGTGGGTACCTGGTGAGAGCCTTGCAGATGCTTAATGTTCTACAACCGGGCCAGTGTTCCACAGCAAAAATCTAGTCCACCCAAGTGCCCAAACTGCTGCAGTGGAGGAACACCTGATGGTCCAGCCCCCTCTTTGGACACCCGGAGGAACTTGGACCCTGACAGGTTAGGGGCAGGGTCAATTCTAAAACCCAGGCATTTTTGTCCCCACAATTCAGTAGTTATTCGGTGACAGCACATGGAATATAAACAACAAAGTAACTTGACATGATGTTATATATTTAGCTTACTCAAGAAACAAAGTTTAAATCCAGTCATTCTCCTTCCCACCTGACCTACTTTCTTTGTCTTGTACTAGCACCAGATTATTACCCACCCAGCCTTAACAAGGGTCCTGACTCCACTTACCTCCCTCCCAAACACCACATGAGATGATTCCTCAGCCTGGATGTGGGACCAGCAATTACAAGAAGCTTTAGTGGAAAAGAACTGGTTATGCACAGATACCAACTAAACACTGTAGATTCCTGGTGTCCCACAATAGTAATCATGACAGCTGTTTGCAAGTGTCCCCAAAGTTCATTTAAGACTCTCACTGCTAATTTTGCTGGGACATAAATATGAAACATGTGGACAGCTGGGCTGGACTGCTAAGCTGGGTCTCTAATCCAGGAAGCTCAGTGTCTGCTCCCTGCACCCAGCTCCCTGTTCTGTTCATGCATATGCATCAAGAAGCTGTTTAGTGTCCATTTTAATATCTTAAACAGTGCATTTCAATATTGTCTTCATCCACAAATACGTGTACCACATAGTAGTAATGATCAATCTTAGTATTTGCTTTCTTTGGTCTTAGAGAGTCAGATAAATGGATAGCAAAGATAACAAAGTCATAGAGGGCTATAATATAGTATTTCCTTTATTTCAATGACAGGATTTATTTAAAGAGCTTAGATATAACATCCTTGCATTTATGGCATCATTAAGCGTCTGAAGCTGTTACATTATAAAAACTTCATTTCTAGCGAGATGTTATCAGTTAGAGAAGAGCTCCTAAATTTGAGGGGTTGCTGTCATCTCAGACAGAGTCCCTAAAAAATGTCAGCAATCTGCAGTATTGCCATCATGACAAGAACCCAGACAGATGAAATTTGGAAAGCCCTGTGGCTTTCTAGTGTACAGACATAAAATGGTATTTCAGAGGGTAAAGCCTGAATTACAGAAAGTGATAAATGAAATGGTCTAACATGCATTTCCCTTTCAAAGAACTAATATGTCTTTTGTCGATAATAACATCTGTCAGTAATTATGAAAAGAGCTGACAGATGCATAGTACTTAATATAAGCCAGGGCAGTTGTATCACTGACACAGATTCATTAATCCCCATAGCATCTCTACGAGGTGGGTACTACAATTATCCCCATTTTATTGGTGAGGAACTTGATAGACACAGAGGGTAAATGACATTTACAAGGTCGACAGCGAGAAACCAACACAGGTATTCCAGCTTGAGTCTACGCTCTTGGCCACTTCTCTTTTTTTTTTTTTTTTTTTGGTGGTGGGGAGATAATAAGGTAATTCTGGTGGGGGGTGGGGAGGTAATTAGGGTTATATATGTCTATTTTAGAGGACGTGATGGGGGCTGAACCCAGGACCTTATGCTTGCTAAGCATGTGCCCCATCACTTGAGCTGTGCCCTCCCCTCTAGAGTCTATGCTCTTAGCTGCTAATCCTCACTGTCCCACATGGTAACTGTGGGGGAAGTACAGTTCATTCATTCACTCGTTAAACTCAGCCTTCCCGGTGCCTGAGATTCAGCAGTGAACAAGACAACATGTTTCCTGCCTTAAATGAGCTTGTCGCCTCCTGATATATTATCTTCATTTTACCCAGGAAGAAACAAGGTCAAGAAGATTAGCCTTTTCCTGTTAACACCGGAGGATACATGAGGTGCTTTATTTCAATTCTGCCATTTGACTTACACCATGGGGAGGGAAAGCTGCCTTGCAAATCCTGGAGCTCACAAACCTGTTAATCCTGAATTTTTTTTAACACTGTCCCTTACTTGATACTTGATCTGAGAAAGGATGAAGTAAACCTAAAAATGTTCTAAGAGAGCTTGTGGCTTATACAAGGTAACTAACCAGCCACTGTTTACTATCCTAACAGGAATCTGTAGGCATATTTCTTTTCTTTCTCTTTTTTCCTTTTTATGGGCAGCTTTTAAAAACCAAATCAAACCAACCAAACCAAATCACTGATAATTCAACAGCAGGTCCTAAATCACCCCCAAGACAGCAGCTAAACTCGGTTTAGACTTACAATGCGGTTTCTGGTGGTTGGATTGAAGAATGTATCTCTATCCTGAATATAAAAGTCTTTCATGGAGCTCTTCTCAAATAGGGCAATGAAAAACTCTTGTTCCGGTTGTTGATACTTTCATCCACTTGGAGGACTTTCATCAAACAGCAGAAGTTATCAAAGGCTGAGGACCGGGTTTTCAAATCATTGGGCTTCAGAGGCAATATTATGTGCAGTATCTCAGCGTATGTACAGAACACCTCCCACAGGGGGTGTACTTTTGCAAATACAAGCTTGTCATCCAAAACCTATATTGGGAGAATGAAAACACAAACCAGGAAAATATTTTCACATTTTTAGTATACAGATTTTTCCTACGTTGCTGGTAGTTAAAGCACTTGTGCAAACACACACATATGTCACACTGGTAAAAGTGAAGATATAATAAAAATAGATTTGCAATACATCATACATTTTTGCCTTAAAGATAATTTCTTTGTTGAAATTACTGAAAAGTTTTTTAAATTCCTTACAGTTCCTTCATAAAATAACCAATGTTTTAGATAAAGAAAAGCAAACTTGTTAATTTTTAGTCCAAATTAGTAACTAAAAATAGAAACACCAAAATATTCTTTGCAGTGGTATTGTAATGACAATTTTTTAAATTTCTGAAACCTAGAACTATTTACATATCTGTCCAATATATTGTTAAACAGCCATTAAAAGGGATTTAAAAGATTTATATTTATTGATATGGAATATATAATAAAAGGAGAAAACAAAAAAATGTGAAATAATAATTTTCCTTTTTGGAAGGGAAAAATATCTTCATTTGAACAAAAAAAAGTTTAGAAGGATTTTATGATCCTTTATATATAATTAAGGTACAGATGGTTTTTAATTCCACTGTTCTTTCACTTTCAATTTTGGGGGTAACTTTTTATAATAAAAAAATCTTTAAAAAGGTTCTTGCATAAATACATTAATAGATATATTTATGACTATATTCTCTGGCTATTAAAAAAGATCTCCTAGCTGTGGATCTGAAACTTACATTCCATAATGCAGATTCTGACTGACTCGCCTCCCAGCCCACAGCAAAGGCACGGCTAGTGTGACATGTTTCAAATACCGTTCCAAGGAACATGCAGGCTCCCAGCCAATGGCTGCAAGGGGACTGACACTGATCTGGTTGCTCCCAGCTGCAGACCATCACAGATGAGGTTAGATCCACAGGCTCATATTTTCTCTGTCAAAAGAAATCAGAAAGTGTTAGGCTTTTACTTACACCAGGGAACAAGAATTTGTTTTTTTATGCAAAAAAATAACAACAAACCAATTTGAACCTGATGAAAAGACATTTACTCAAAACAGCACAGTAGCAATGAAGGTGCTCTGGCAGACAGGGACTTGTTGGATTCCTGAGTGCTGGACTCCTCACATGGAATTTCCTTGGCACTCCAGAAGGCCTGTGGTTGTCCTCATGGGTTTGTGGCCATAAGTGGCGCACAAAAGTCTCTGGCTTTGCCACAGTTTCAAAGCCTTTTTGGCTTATGAAAGGTTTTGCCCTCAAATGGAGTTTTCTTGAGTCCAGTCACTGATGTCATTTACCAGAGTTACAGTCCAGATCTGATATTCTAGACTCTTAATATCTTGCAGACATTCAAATGGTTCAGGTTTGGATGTGTATTCACCTCTGCAGGCCTGGACCAAATCCGATAAAGACACCCGGACAAGTTCAGCAAAATACAAAGAAACTTTTCTCTCTGCAAGACTGAAATGTCTGTGAAGCTATAAAAACATCTGCACCTACAAAAATAGGGAACCAACTCATCAATAACATATCTATCCATAATGCATGGACATTCAAAATAAATACTGTATCTACTCCTATTAAATTCTATCTTGCTTTTGCCAAACTGTGTCCTAAACTGAAAGGAAAGTAGGTAAATGTAGAGAATTTTTTACCTTTTAAGAGAAAAAGGAACCCTCCTACTCGGTTGGTGGGAATGTAAATTGGTGCAGCCTCTATGGAGGACAGAAAAGAGGTTCCATAAAAAAATGAAAATAGACTTCCGTGTGATCCAGCAATCCCATTCATGGATATATGTTTGGAGAAAAATTTAATTCAAAAAGACACATGCACCCCAATGTTCACAGCAGCACAATTTAAAATAGCCAAGACACTGAAACAACCCAAATGTTCACTGACAGATGACTGGATAAAGAAGTTGTGGTATATTTTATATATATATATATATATGTATATATACATGTATGCATATATATATACACGCATATATACACATGAACACACACACAAATGGAATACTGTTCAGCCACTAAAAAATAAAATAATGACATTTGCAATAACATGGATGGACCTACAGGGTATTATGCTAAGTGAAATAAGTCAGAGAAAGAAAAACAAATATTCTATGTATTAACTTATATGTATATCTAAAAAATAAAACAAATTAATGACTATAATAAAACAGAAATAGACTCACAGGTACACAGAACAGACTGGTGGTTACCAATGGGGAGAAGGAGAAGAGGGGAGGCAGGAAGGGGTTAGGGGATTGAGAGGTAAAAAGTACTAAGTATAAAATGGATAGGTTACAGGGCTGTATCATACAGCACAGGGAAATATAGCCATTATTTTATGGTGACTTTAAATGGAATATAATCTATAAAAATGTTGAGCCTCTGTTTTGTACACCTGAAACTAATATGATGCAAATCAACTACTCAATTACAAAATTTTTAATCAAAGTTTTCTTTTCATATTATTTGCAATAAGTTAGAAGCCAGCACTGTCAACAGAAACATAGTGCAAGTCACAATTTTCCAGTAATCCCATTTAGAAAATAAAAAGGAACAAGTGAAATTAATTCCAGTAATAATTACATTTATCCCAAAATATCCAATATACTATCATTTCAAAAGTGTGATTGACACTTTTAAAACTTATTAATAATATTTTACATTATTTTTGTTGTACAAAGTCTTGAAAATCTATTATGTATTTTCCACTTATAGAACATCTCAATTCACAATAGCCACATGTGGCTGGTGGCTACCATACTACACAGACCAGATTACACCATTCACACTTCTGATAAATTAACTGCTCTTACTTATTTAAAAAACTTGCAGAAAAGGGTTTAGATATTCCCTCTATCAAACAAAGCAACCTTGACAGGTGGGGATTATTTTCATTATAAAGTGAAAAATAAAGGTAAGAGAGCCATGCTTACATGTATGTTAAGGTAACAATACCTTCTTAATTCATTCAGGACTTTACAATCTTTCTTCATATGCCAAGGATTCACTGTCACTGCGCAATGTTTTTCACTACTATCATCTTTGTGATTGAGAGGCTTCTGATGACCCTGCTTTGTGCTTCTGTACATAAAGTAACAAAACAGAGAAAAAGACCTTATTAAAGATAATTTAGGGGGGAGGGTATAGCTCAAGTGAAAGATCATGTTCTTAGCATGCACAAGGGCCTGGGTTCAATCTCCAGTAATTCTTCTAAAAATAAAATAAATAAATAAAAACCTAATTACCACCCCCCAGCAAAAAATTAATTTATTACTTTAATTAAAAGTTTAAAAAAGATAATTTAGTGCAGGCTTATCAGGCTACAAGAGCTACAATGAATGCCCCCACCCATTAATTTAGAAGAAGTCTCACAGTATTTCTCAACATAAAGGCTAAAATATAATTGAGAACACTTCCTGATGGTCAGCATCATTTTAACAAAAATGTAGATAATTACGTCCCTGTTGTCAAATTTCTGTCAGAGTTGGGCATGGAACATTTAGTTAGTAAAAGTGATTTTGCAGCTCTCTTTGAAAGAAATGCTGAGAAATGATCTTTTCTGTTGGAAATTAGCCTGCTTTTAAATTCTTCAGTAGGCATAAGTGTTTACAAACCAGGCAGGAACTGGATTATATTTTACATATACTTTAGAAACTGATTTGAATTTTGCCCTCTACCTGCAAGGCTATTTCTTAGGTAATAACATAAGCAGGCCACTATACTAAATTTTGTTTCCCTGTTTGCTTAATCCTCACAACAACTCTGTAAGCTGCTATTATTACCCCCATATAACAGATAAAGAGCTTGAGGCAGAAAATAATTTGGGTAACTTGGTAAATGGTGGAGCTGGGTAAGACTGCAGCCAGTCTGACACTCAGGTCCATTCTTCTCACCAATGTCTGATACTGCTACCTACATTCAGCAATGACCGCTAATTTCATATTTAAGTGTGTCATTTCTAAAAGTGCAAAGCTATATTAGTACTGCTGTGTAAATTATCCGTTTGAGATGTGATTGCCAAAAAAAAAAAAAAGAAATAAAATCAGGGTGCCACTGAGGGGGGGCAAACTGCATATGGACGGACACAAGGGGACTTTGTGAGGACAAAGTTGCACAAATCTAGAAATAGCTAAAATGGCTGACTTGTACAATTATAATGTGTGAATTTTATGGCCTGTAAATTACACCTTAATACAGATATTAAATTAAGAAACTGGGATACAAAATTAAGACTAAAACACATATATAAATCACACAAAGAACAACAGGCAAATATCATTATTTACTGCACCATTGTCCTTGATGCAGCTTCCTATCCTCACCCATTCCTGAAAGGATGATTCATTTTTAAAATAGTCTTTTAATTTATTCAGCAAATAATTTTTGATTGCCTACTATGTACCCAGGACTAGTCTAGGCAGTTGGAATAGATAAATAAACAATACAAAAGTCCTGTCCTCACGGAGCTTTGTTGGAGTCTAGCTGGGATGGGGGTGGAGATGACAATTCACACAACAGAGCAGCAGAGGAGGTGGCATGTTAGGAAAGAGGAACCATGGAAAAATCAAAAAAGGGCAAGGTAAAGAGAGTTTAGGGTATGGGATGAGGGTGATGTTGTATTAAATACCAGAGCAGGCCACACTGAGGACTGAGGTTAGAACTAAGACTTGGAGGTGAGAAGTCCCAGGTGGACGGAATAACCATCACCGAGGCCAGCGTGCACTTCGCATGTTCCAGAATGGGGGCACGGCTGGAGCTGCGGAGAAGGGTCAGTGCAGATCCTGTATGGCCTTGGAGGACGTTGTAAGGACTGTGGCTTTTACCCAGAGTGAAATGGGGAGGCACTGCAGAAGGACGACACAATCTAACTTAGGTTTTCGAGGCTCACTTGACTGCCAGGTGAGAATAGTCGAAACGGGTCAGAGATGAAAGGAGGGAAGCCTCTGAGAAGGGCTGTGCAGGAGGAGAGGACAGTGGCTCAGGGTAGGGAAGCAGCAGTGGAGGCAGGAACCATGGTGAGAAGTGGCTGGGTTCTGGATATGTTTTAAAGGCAGTGTTAAACCAGATCTATTGACAGAATTCATGTGGTATGTCAGTGAAAGTCAGAATAACTCCAAGTTTTTTGACCCAAGCAGCTGGATGGATTAAGTTTCCACTAACTGAATGGGGGAGGTTGCAGGAAGAACCAGTTTGGGGTGTAGGAGAACAAAGAGCTCAGTTTTTACACATGTTGCTTTTAAGATATCAGAGTTTCAAGTGAAGATGTCAAATCAGCAGAAGATTGTAAGAGTCCAGAGTTGGAGAGAAAAATTCTAGCAGGAGACAGAAATGTGGGAATCATGGGTCACACAGGTGGCACAGGAAGACATGAAACCCAGGTACTCAAACATTAAGATAACCTGGCATTAACCATAGAAGTTGTCCTTGAGGGCCTGCCTACTAGGTGTGGATATCAGTCCTATTTCCTGACCACTCGAGTTTTAAAAAGCAACTTACAAATGAATTCGTGCAAGACACTGCCTCCAGTGGGTGGGTCCAGAGCTGGAGTGGGAGAATTGGATGGTGCACACTACTTCCTACAGTAGAATGTGTGTGTGTGTGTGTGTGTGTGTACACATGTGTGTGTGCGCAGGGGGATGAGATACACCTGGCTTAAGAAAAAGAGCTAGTAAGTCTAGAAGCTGAAAGATGAAAGAACATCCAGATATGGTAGAGGGAACAGGGGAAACACTGTGTACTGTAAGACATATCCCCATAATGCCATTTCCCACCATCCTTTCATCAGGAACACAGTTGGAAAGGGGGGAATTATGTAGATATGTGTGATGTACACAAACTTTCTGAGTATGTAACACAGAATATCTACATATGTAGCAAGTTAGTGATATTTATATATGCTTCAAGTTTAAAAACAAGTTCACAACAGAGGGAAAATAAAATACTGAGGAGTGGTAGAAGTATCATAGAAGGCCTTTCAATGCTCAGAATGGAAGCAAAAGCAGCTTCACCCAACAAAGAACGTCAATAAGGGTCAAGAATGTTTATATTTGCTTAAGAAATTGAGAGTTACAACTTCCTGCTTTAAAGAATTAACATAAGACAGATACAACACTATAAGCAACGTCTATACTGGAGCTTTCTTAAAGCTATTTTAGTTCCTGCTTGTTCTGATGTACTCCAGACACTCTGCAAAGAAAACCTTCTATTCAAAGGCTTAAAGGAATAAAATAAGAAATAACACTGCATTCTTTTCAGTGGTCTCTGTACTGAAAGTCACTTGCAAATGCAGCACCCTGCCACAGGTCCACATTTTTAACAATAAAGACCTTTGCGCAATTTTTCAATTGCTATGTGACTTTGGGTCAGTCTCTCACTAAGAAGCAGAATGGAGTACCAGAAAATGACACATCAGGTCTAAAACTACAGATGTGGGAGATGAACCTACACCAGGAAACAGCTAAGTGGGAGGGTAAGGTTTACCTTTTAAGTTACCGTAAGTGCAGTTACACCTGCTCCCTGCTTCCCCTGTGAAGTGAAGAGCTAGTCTTTTCCAGAAAAGCTCTCATTCTGAGAACTGTCTTCTTTAAAATATTCGGAGATTCTCTTTTAAGGTTCTTGCACTTTTAAGCCTTTCCCCAACTCTACATCCTATAACAAGTGTAAAAATTATCCTATAGCCTATTGTTACAGAACATACTCTACAAAAGCTGAGGTTTCCCAGGGTTTGGATCCCAGAACTCTGCTACCAGATAATCCTAAAGCTTTCCTTCCATAACAGACTCTTCCGCCAATTCCCAGCTGCGGGCAAATTCGGCTTCTCAGATCAGGTAACTTTCTAACGCTGCCTACGAACACTCTGCTGCCAGTAAAGGAACTCTCAGACAGAAAGCACACAATGCCCCTAGTGAGGGTTGCCTCCTTCAATCAATCAAGATGCCATCACCAAGCAAATATTTAAACCTACTGCAAAACCTCTAAAGACATCTTACAAACAATATAGTTTGTATAGATGCATACTATTTGCTCTGGAATAGTGATTTCCAATGGAAGGAACAAAGGACCACATGACCCAAGCAATTTTTTAAAACTGCACATAACCATCCCTCTTCACGTGAGGATTCAGGCAACACGGTCTTACAGGCCTAGGTGTAACAGAATGACAGCACCTCTAGGAGTAGGTTGAAAAGCAGCGAGGTAGACTTCTAGTGAAAGGGGGTGATGTAATAGGCCCCATCGCCCACTTACCTACCAGCACAGGACAGTCATCTCAGATCGAGAACAAACACTTTGGGAAACAGAGGTTGTTTATATTTTTATGGTATTCTGGTGGAAATAATGCCCTGAGTCATGTGAAGTTGTGGCTGCAAAATTGAACAGGGGACTGGACACTTTCACATTCAGGACAAAAATAGCCCCTGGATAGCCACCATATCTGCTCTCCCCTTTGCCTGTTCACCCCAAAAGCTGCAGGACTCTCCTGCTTGCAATGACACCCACCACTTCTCACAAATTCTTGCCAAGTTCACATCAGCAGCTGGTGGTGTCAAAGTCACCATTTGTACTGCTATGAAGTCCCTCCATTTCTTTATATCCCTTCTATTTTCTCTGTTGTCTTCCTAGCTACACTTGCATTCACAAGATAGTTACCGCACTAACATTGCCTCTGTAATCAGTCCAGGATATAGGAAGTAGAGATTCAACTGTAACCAGTCCCAGAATACTTGTCATGCCACACTAGTGTCCCAAAAAATACTCTGGCATCCCTCATCTCACTCAAAGGACCACTGCATTACTTAGAGGTTGTAAAATTAGAGGGCTTTCTCTACTGGGAAACACTGTGGCTTGTGGTAGAGTTGTGATTTCAGTTTTTGCAACTACTTACAGGCAAAAAGACATGGCCCGCAAATTGTCTTCAAGCGTTTGGTATTTAAACTTTCATTAGATACAGAGCCGGTGGACTAACCGTAATCTATGAACATATGGTCATATTATCAAATAATGTTCATGTCTACCTTACAGACATGTAAGAACTTGGATTACACCTGCAAGCCTCTAGGACTTTAGAATTAGATGTGAAGCATCCTGTGAGATAAAAAACCTCCTATCCAGTCACAGAACACAATTATAGACAACATGACACTAATGTCACTGAATACATTAGTATAGTCCATGTATGGTTAAGTTACATCTCCAATTTCTCAGAGCTGGAAAGGAGATGTCTAGAAAAGCTGGAAAAGCCCAATTACCAAAACAGCTCAAAAGTTAATGCAGACTCCTGCACCTCCCAGAGCAGAGGGCGGAGGGGGCATTGCCCAACACTCTGTCCTCCCCCAGGATGTGGCATGTGGGGAAGCAGGCAGGAATGGGTGGCTGGGACTCGGAGGTGGAGAGGTGATGAAAGCAAGAGTGGAACTGCTCTGGTCCTAGAACAACAGAGCTGTAAAAAGCTCGGCTTCAGTTCAACCAACTCCCTCTCCCACTTTCCCTCCCACCTACGTGACAAACAGAGCACAGCCAGGCACTTTCTGCCCATGACGGTGACTACTAGTAGGAAAGGGACCAGGATAAAAGCATGTCCTATAAAAGATCAGTCTGATTTTAAGGCTATGTTATAAACAATGAACAGCACTGTCAGAGTGGGACACTTGTGTGGCGCTCAAGTAGGGAGGAGGAGGTTGAGGATCCATTTCCAGCACTTCCATGTCTTTTATCACTCCTATTTCTGACCTTTCCTTTGCCACTTTTTGAAGCACTGCCATCACTGGCAGGTAAAGGGGCAGCAATGTGACTTGGCCGTTTGGCTGATGGGGCTACATTTCCCAGCAGTGGAATGAAAAGGCACTGGAAGAGGATCAGCTGGAAGATGTGAACTGCGGTCCTGGCCTGTGCCAAACACTAACCAGGCGACCCTGGGTTAGGCTCTTAGTCTCTCTGGGCTTCCGGCTGTTTACTTATAAAAGAAGGTTTTGTCATTGCACAAATATATCCAATATGAAATGTAACATGAAAGTCAAACATAATGACATCTCACCTGCTTGCTTCAGGGAACTGTACAAGCACTGAACACTATGTGAATGTAAACACAGTCTTAAGAAAACTATTGAGGTAAAGCACTAAACTGAACATGGAGATAAAGTTTTATGGATTTTCTTGGCTTTCTTTTTTAATTGCAACACTGAATTAATAGTTATTAGCTATAATCCACACCACCACCACTGCGAATAAATAAAGAAGGTAAGCACTGCCTGGATGCCTGTTATTGCCCGATGCTAAGCAGGGTGAGGGGTATAAAGGAGGCTGAACAAGTGAGTCTTCTCCAGTTACCAGCTAAGTGAGGAGACACATTGGAAACCACCCAGGAATGGTACCAAGTCAGTACTCAAATCCAAGATTACAGACTACTGATCATAAACAGTACAGGAATACAAAGAGGAGCTAGAAGTATTTGGAATAACTAGGGAAGACTCTATGAAGGGGATGGGGCTCCAACTAGTTCTCAGGGCAATTCTAAGCTGTTTTAACTGAGGACTGGATAGGAAAAGGCTGGTGACTCCTGGTTTTTAATAAGGCACAGGTTACCCTAGGAGGCTAAGTTACATAATGATTGGAACAAATAAGGTAAGTCCAAAATGATGAAGGGTCGAGACTCCCTGGCTGAGATCTGGTTATGTTAAGTCTTTGACTTGACTGTAGATGTGGGAGCACCAAAACTGTAGGTTGACTGAAAGGGGGGAGAGAATATCCAAGAATTCAGCAGAAGGAAAAATTCATGTATCAGGGATGAAAGCTCTTCATCAGAGTATCAGCAATCAGAATAGACACTTGAAACCAAAAACATACAGTTCAAGAAGCTGACAAAATGTGGAGGGTGGTGAGAGAAAGATAAATCAAAGACCACTCCAAGCCTTTGTGTATTCAAGACCGAAAGAATGATTATCCCACTGAATAAGTGGAGACGCTGCAAGAAAAAAGATTATGAAATCAGCTTTAGACATGTTGAATCTGACGTATGAGCTAAGAGTAGGTTTTCTCTAAGAAGCTCAAAATTCAAAACTGAAGCACAGATGTTGAGTACAGGCTTAAGATGCAGATGGACAAGACATGATAAATCTCCTAAAAGAAAACATAGGCAAAACATTATCTGACATAAATCTTAGCAACATTCTCCTAGGGTAATCTACCCAGGCAATGGAAATAAGAGAAAAAATAAACAAAAGGGACATAATTAAACTCATAAATTTCTTCACAGCAAAGACAACCATAAGTAAAACAAAAGGAAACAACAACCTACGAATGGGAGAAAATATTTGCAAATGATACGACTAACAGAGGCTTAATTTTCAGAATATATATAACAGCTCATACAACTTAATAACAAAAAAACAAACAACTCAATCTTAAAATAGGCAGAAGACCTAAACAAGCATTTCTCCAATGAAGACACAAATGGCCAATAGGCACATGAAAGAATGCTCGATATCACTAATAAACTGAGAAATTCAAATCAAAACTATAATTAAGTATCAGCTCCCATCATTCAGAATGGCCATCGCTCAAAAGTTCATGAATGATAAATGCTAGAGAGGCTGTAGAGTGAAGGGTACCCTCTTACACTGCTGGTGGGAATCTAGTTTGGTGTAGTCATTATGGAAAGCATGGAAATCCCTGAAAAAACTAAAAGTAGACTTACCCTATGACCCAGCAATCCCACATCTGGGTATATAACTGGAAAGAACTCCAATGAGATACCTGCACACCAGTATTCACAGCACCACTGTATACAAGAGCCGAGACATGGAGGAAAGCTAAATGTAGCAACAGATGACTGGATAAAGAAGTTGTGGCATATTTATACACTGGAATACTACTCTACCATGAATAGGACAAAATAAAACCATTTGCAGCAACATGGATGGAGCTAGAGATCGTCATTCTAAGTGAAAGCAGCCAGAAACAGAAAAATACCAAATGATACCACTCATATGTGCAATGTAAAAAAAGAGAGGAAAAGACACTGTGAACTCATCTACAGAACAGAAACAGACTTGCAGACTTAGTAAACAATCAAGGTTACCAGGGAAAGGGGATAGGAAGGGATAAATTTGGGAGTTCGAGATTTACAAATGTCAGCCACTATATATAAAAAGAGATTTTAAATTAAGTTTCTTCTATATAGCACAGAAACCTATGTTCATTATCTAGCAATAACCTATAATGAAAAAGCTGATACAGCCACCAACTGAGGAAGCAGGAGAAGAAAGGAGAGTTAGTTATGCTGGGCTAGAGCCCACTTCTAGAATTCTTGTCAGCCACTGAGGCTGCCCCGAGTACACTGAGCTTTCCTCCCAGGGACAGGCTGACATGACATGCGTCCTGCAAACCTGGGGCAGCAGAGGCCGTCCCCAGGTCTGGCCCTAGGGGAGATGGGAGCAAGTCCACCTGCTCCCCTTAGGGCAGCACCCCTCCCTGCAGCCCCCGCCACCTGACTGCACCACGCCTGCATCTCAGGAAACCACTGACTTGAAAACAACTGATCCACGAACCTGGGGCAGCGGCAGGGAGATGGGCAGCGACCTGGCAAGCTGGTAGACTTGCCCCCATCTCCCCCATGGCCTGTCCAGGGCTCGGCCTCTGCTGCTCCAGGCACGGTCCGCAGGTCAGCCTGCTCTCGGGAGGAGGGCACGGTGTGGTTGAAGGCAGTGGCGGGTTATGGGGTCTGCCCATGGGAGCCCTTGGATTTGCTTCAAACTCCCCAGCGCATGGCCTGAGCTTGGCCTCTGCTGCCTCAGGTTCGTGGAACTCAGGTTACAGGTCAGCCTGCTCCTGGAAGGCGGGTGCTGTGCTGTCAGGGAAAGGCGGCAGCTGCGATGGCGGGATTGGGGCTGCCCTGTGAGAGCGCGGGGGTTGCAACAATTTCCCGCTGCTGCTGCAGCCATCCCAGCACACTCATCGCACCGAGCCCATCTCCCAGGAGCAGACTGACCTGTAACCTGAGTCCCACTAACCTGGGTCTTTAGAGGCCGCCCCCAAGGTCAGGCCGCAGGTAAGATGGGAGCAAATCCATGGGCTCTCATGGGGCAGTCCCCATTCCATCCGAGGCCCCGCGACCGCACCGCACCCACCTGCAAGGAGCAGGCCATCGTCTGAGGGCCAGTCGGAGATGCTCTGGAACCGTCCGGCGCCCTCCCAACTCCCGGGGCTGTACCTGCTCTCCTAAACCCGTGTATAAGCGGCGGAAAAACACGGTGTTCAGGAACTACTAATACCGGGGTTACCACGAACCACAGCGGCGGCTGGGACCCGCCTCAGGGTCCTAACGGGACGCGCGGCCGGGACCTCACCTCCGCACCCCTCCCTGGGCGCCTCCTCAGCTGCACAGCCCAGGCGTCACCCGCCGGCTCCCCGAGCAGCGCGCCCCCACCAGCGCCCTCTTAACTGTCCGGCAGCGGCAGCCGAGCCGCGGGCAAGCGGCGGCCCAGGCCCCAGGCCGTGTTCCTCTTCCAGGAGCTGGTCCAGGAGCAGCCGGCTGCCGCCAGCTTCCACGCGTTCTGGGTGGGTTCCGGCGTCCGCGCGTCTGTCCGTCTGCGCGTGCGCGCCCCTCCTCCTCCCGCCCGCAGCGCAAACTGCTCGGGTGGGTCTCCTGCTTTACCGGCCCTGGCCGCTGGGGCCGGGAGGAGCCAGGTGGGGCCCCTCCTGCTTGTCCCGCCGGGTCTCCATCCCCAGAGCCTTCACCCAGCCACCGACTGGGTCCTGGCATTGAACTAGAACCACGACTGCCCTAGGCCAGGCCTCACCCACCCAGCCCCACTTTCCCTGCTCAACTTCCCCTCCCTGTTACTACCCTCCCACCACTGGCCAGGCCCAGTCTCCCACCAGACCTTGAAGACAGGGCTCCTTCTCCTCACACCATGGTCCCTGCCCTGACACTCCATCCTGCTAGGTCCTAACCTATGGCCCCTACACCCACAAGCTTACCCCTCATGCCTCAGCACAGGACACCCAACATCCTGAAATTATCCCCCTCACCTCTCAGCCAGGTCATTTCCACTCTGATCGGGCCCCACACCTCTCAACCTGTACCCCCACACCATGGGATCCCCTTAAATCTGAGTGCACCCCTACCCTGAGCTCACTCACTCACCCTTCACCCTGTGGTTGGGGTGGGGAAATCCGTGCTCCAGTAATGATGACTACTGCCACCAGTGGGGGATCGAGCCTAGTGTGCACCTTCAGAGTTAATGTCTGAGGCTACAGGGTGAGGCAGGCTGGGATGAAGGTGGTTCCAATTCCTGCCTTGGCACCCTGATCCCCGCAGCCTGTGCCTGAACTGACCTGATGGGTCAGGTTGATCCCAGACTGCCAGCCACTGGCCTTGGGCTTTCGGTGGTTGATGGTCCTGATGGTGATCTGGACTCCTAGGGCGGAGGCACTGGGCACGCGGACCTTTGGGGTGGGGGAGTTCAGAGTATGCACTTAATCCCAGGGTTAGACATCAGATGGTGGGCTGTGTGCATGGGGCTTTGTGCATGGCATGGACTCAGCACAGGTGGGTGCAGGGAACTTGTTCATTCACACCAGGCCAGAGGGAAGAGGGAAGGGAGCTTTTAAAGTGTCAAAGTGAGGAAGCCAAAGCTTTAGAGCAAAGTAGGAAGGTGCACTGGCCAGGCCACCATGGATCTTGCCGCAACGCTTGTCCCTTGCATCAGGGGAGACTGGCAGTTGACTGGCCAATGAGACATCCCCTGCTGTGGTATAGTTTACAGGCAATTGAAGGGATTTTGAAAGGTAATTTTAATCCAATAATTTTCAGTTTCTCTGTGGTAGATTAGGTCCAAAATCATGGTGAATCTGGCAGGGATCCTGCCTGAAATCCAGCCTGGGACAGTGGAGGACCCACCCAGGAATCATCCACTTAGCTCTCACCAAAAGTCACTGTAATAGAGAAGAACAAATCTGACTCCATATTGGATCTGTTCCTTTTCCTTTAACCCTCTGCCGTGTTATCTAGGCTTAGACTTGCAAGCTCTGCACTTTTTGTAAAACAGTGTTGCCTTTAGCCTGAAATAAACAGGAGAGCCTATTCTCAAAAGTCTGAGCTTTAAGGATATTAACACTTTGCACTCCTATAAAGATAACAAGTTGCAGAATAGAAAAAGTTTGTTTTGTTGCAGGTTTTGCAGGAACACCATGATCTGACCCACGTGGACAGCTGCAAAGGATTCCAAGAACAAAGAATTCCTACACCAACAAGTTTGCAACAACCAACCACAGCCCCTCCCCTTTTTAGTAGAAAAGGAGCCTGAAGTTGACATGGGGAAGATGGTTCTCCAAGATATTAGTCCGCCATTATCTTGGTTTACAGCTGTTTACGTAGACCAGGTCATAGTGCCTCTGTAAATCCCCTAACAAAACAAAAGTAGTTTTCTATTCTACAACCTGTTGTCTTTATATAAGTGCAAAAGTGTTAATATCCTTAAAAAATCAAAGCCTTGAAAGTAGGCTCTTCTGTATATTTAAGGCTAAAGGCAACATTGTTTTACAAAAGGTGCAGAGCTAGTAAAACTAAGCCTAGAAAAGAGGGCAAAGGGTTAAAGCCAAAAGGACAGATCTTCTATGGAGTCAGATTTTTTCTTTTCTATTATACTATATTCTATTTTTGTTTTAAGTATATAAGAATAAAGTTTAGCCTTTTCCCATTTTAAATTGTGCAATTTTAAGGAGCATTAATTGCATTCACAGTGCTGTGAGACCAGCACCACTTGTTTCAGACTATTTCCTTCCTCAAAGTAAAAGCTTGTATACAAAGAGCACCCCACGTCCTACCTCCCCTAGCCCATGACAAGCCCTAATCCCCTTTCTCTCTCTATGTCTTTACGTATCCTGGAGGTTCCCTATCAGTGAAATCGTATAAAAGGTGGCTTTTTTTTGGTTTGTCTGCCCACATATCTTAAGTAGGGACGGGTGAATTATTTTTTTTTTGTTTTCACGTGAATTAGCATTTTTGTATTTTGAGAGGAAAGTCCAGATGGATTAAAGATGAGACGTACCAAATGAAGCCCTTTTAGTAACTCTGTGTATAATCTCGGGGTAGGCACTGCTGTTCTAACTGTGAAACCAGAGCCAGAAGGGAGATGCTTAGCTCTTCTTGTGGCAAAATAAATCCAAACAAAAGCAGAAAACAAAGGCCAAGAAAGACAGCTGGAAAGACAAACCACAGCCTGGAAAAACCTTTCCTCATGACCCAAGATCGGAAAAAAGCTTCACATCCCTGTGGTCCAAAAAGCTCTTGAAGCCCAGTGTTCTGAAAAGAAACAAAACACACAGAGTCAGTTCCAACGAGAGGCAGTGCAGGTGGCCGGTTTGTACTGGAGATGCTTGACCTCTCAGGTGAGGACACAGGCAGACAGACAGACTGCAGAGACAGCATTGGCCACCATCACCCTGGCAGGTCTTTAGCCCGGTGACAACCAGCCCTGGTGACAACGTGAGCAGGCAGAGGCCCCAGGAGGTACCCTGGAAGGAAGAGCAAATGGACGCTCCTCTCCGGCAGAACAAGGTGTAGGATGCATCAAAGTGCCACAGGTGCATCCCTTCCCTAGCAGTGCTGAGCCTTAGAGAAGATCCCACCAAAGTGCTTGCACAATTTTCAAAGATAATGTTTCTTCAGTAACATGAATTCAAAATAATCAATATGTCGTCAAGGGATTTTCAGAAGTGACCTGCCCTGGACCCGTACAATACACACACATAAATACACACATATACACATAAATATATACACACATACATACAGGAAAAGAGACAGACAGACTGAAACACAGAGAAGCAGGGGGAGACAGAGAAACAGAGAGAGAGACAACTCAGAGAGGCACTGAGAGACAGAGACAGAGAGAAGGAACACTGGAGCTGGTAATGAGTGGAACTCACATACATTTTCACAAGTCAGTCTATGTGTCAGAACCCGGTCCCAAAGTCGATCCACCCTCCAGGGGAGGGTGTGGGGATCCCACAAGGGTGTGGGGATCCCACAGGGGTGTGGGAACAGAAGGCAAAAAATAGGAAGCCATTGTGGGGCAGCCCACCACAGAGGCCGAGACGGGACACTGGGCCTGTATGTCAACATGACAGAATGACCTAGGAGGTTGTATGCCAGAGCGGACGATGTCAGAGTTGTATTTAATTTCAGTCTCACGACTGTGAGCGGGGAAGCAAGCAGCAAGGAAAGTGACTTTCTCCAGACCCCAGGGCAGACCCCGGCCTGTGTGGGGTGTGCTTTGCACTCCGCCAGCCCTCTGTGGGTTCCTTCCTTTGCTGAGTCTGTGCACGATCTCCCTGTGATGCCAGCCCGTGGGGGTGACAGATGCAATAGGTGTTTCTAGGTCTAGAGACAGGATGGCTTCTCTAGGAAGCAGGGGCCAGAATGATCCCCACTGTGCTGATGGGGGATTGGGGAGACCCTGAGAGGCACATGGCTTGTCCAGGATGATAACACTGCTGAGTAGGGGGAGCCAGGTCTGAACCCAGCTGTGTCTTCAGAGCTGCGGCACTGGTTGCATCCAGGACTCCCCAGGGCTATGGGGGGGGGCTGAGTTGGTGTCACTGTGTGTGGACATGGCATGGAGTGAGAAATGAGAGATTGGAAGCCCAGAAAGGCCCTTGAGGAGCTTTGTGTCAGGAGGAAGCTTGGAGAAGTGGACCCCAGGAAGTGACCTCACTTCCCTGGCAATAGAGCCCAACAGAACTTGGAACCGAAGTCACCAGGCACCCGCTCTGTAGAGAAGTCCCTACTCAGCTCACCTGGTTGGAGACAGAGGCATGTTCTGCTGCATCCCATTATCCTGAGGCCACAGGCCCCGGAAAGCCCTCAGCGAGGGTCTCTACCAACGCTGCCGGCACTGGGTCAGGTCTCACCCAAGGCGCCTCTGGCCTTTTGGCCAGAGAGACCCAAAGGTAACACAGGGAGGCCCAGGGCAGGCCCCCCCAGGCTGGGCCACCACTCAGATCCCATCCAGGTAGCCACACGGCCCCATCCTGCCTGGTGGAGGTGGAGCAGTCATGTTGGGGATGGGTATCTGCCTCAAGAAAGAGCAGGACAGAGGCCTGGGGGCCCGGTCACGTAGACAGCCCAGGACAAAGCTGGCTGGCTGGGATGTGGAGAGCCGGGGAAGGGTCCTGCCGCCCGAGGTGGAGCCCATGCTCTCTGGGTATGCATTTTCCCTCCCGGATGTCTGAGCTGAACAAGGTTCCGGTCTGATCTAGCAGCAGAGGGTAGAGTCTACAGAATCAGGAGTGTTCCTGGCCGGGAAGGACTCTGAGACTTCCATGCTGGGTCAGCTGCTGGTCACTATCATTGCAGAGCCATATACCACATGTTGAAAAGAAGCTGATGAATAAGAACACCAACGCCCCCTCCCCAAGTGAAGGACTGGTGTGTCACTCTTCTGAGGGCCAGCGCAGACTCCTGGTGGGTCTGGATATGGAGGGGTCCCCACCACCATGGCCCACAAATCAGTGGGGCAGGCCTCCGACCCAGACATCACCCAGGGCTCTCCCAGGGACCTATCCGGGGCTGACGGGTAGCTCAGCACACCCTGGTCTGACCTGGAGCACCGTGCCCACCTCGCTGCAAGTCAGGTGGAGGACCAGGAGCCCCCGAAGCAGAGACCAAAGGTCAAAAAAGCAGGGCTGGTGTATGTGTGTAGGTGAGGGTGGGGCGAAGGCTGGGCCACACAGGGAGGTGTCCCTAGAGGCTACTGTTGGGACCAGAAAAAAGAATGGCCTCAGAACACCTGTCTGGAAAAATTCAGTCACAGAATACATCCTGTGGGCACTTTCTGGGTGGGAGCTGTCTGGAAAGCTCTGGGAAGATTTCTGTCCTTGTAGAGGCACATGGAAAGGGAGGCAGGTGCGTAAATTTTTCCTCTCTCACAGCATGAGATCTTCCACAAGACTTAAAACTCTCTCCACTTCCAATAGTTACAGAGGAGGCAGGGGCAGGGGAAGATGTCAGAGACCAAAAATGGGACGAACTGGATCCAGCAGGAGACCTCGAGCTCCCTCCTGCCGCTCCTGCAGCTCCTCCTGAACCTGCGTCTGCAGCTGGACTGCTGGGCAACGGAGAAACAGTTCAGGCATCACCACCACCTGGGGTAGAGCCCCCTCTGCACCCACCCACACCTTCTTCTCCAAAATGTTCTCCAAAATTCCACCGTCAGTCCCCCCACAAACTTGACGTCCCTTCCGCTGGAGATGTTTTTGTTTCATTTTCTTTAGTTTCCTTTGCTTGTTTCACATCATTTATGACATCCTTTATTTTTCTTTTTAGAGTTTCATGTAATAAAATGTAGACTTTTCCCCTTTTAAATTGTGCAATTCAGGAGTATTAGGGGTATTCACAATGTTGTGCGACCATCACTACCATCTAGTTTCACACTATTTCTTTCCTCAAAGTGAAACCTTGGATCCAGAGCATGCACTCCCCTCCCTCCTCACCCAGCCCCTGACAACCCCAAGTCCTCTTTCTCTTTGCGTGTCTTTACCTCTACTGGTTGTTCCCTGCCAATGAAATTTTAAAAAAGGATTTTTTCCTTCCTGCCCACATGTTTTCACCTGGGGCTGAGGATTTTTGTTTGTTTTCACTTGAAACAGCATTTTTATTATTTTCATGGGATATGCAGGGGAATTAAAGATGTGATGCACAAAATGAAGCCCTTTTGGTAACTCTGTGCATAATCTCAGGGTAGACACTGCTGTTCCCCCTGTGACACCACAGCCAGAAGACACAAGGGAGATGCTTAGCTCTTCCTGTGGCAAAAACAAAACCAAACGAATCAAAAAAATTAGTAAAAGCCCAGAAAAATTGCTTGAAAGGCAAACCACAACCTGGAAAATGCATTCCTCAAAACCCAAGGTTGGAGAAATTTTGCCCATTCCTGTAGTCCAAAATCCTTTTGAAACTCAGTGTTCTAAACAGAAACAGAACAGACATGGGCAGTTCCAATGAGAGGCAATGCAGGTGGCCAGTGTGTGTTAGAGATGCTTGACCTCTCAGGTGAGAACAGAGGCAGACGGAAACACTGCAGAGACAGCATTGGTCACCATCACACTGGCGGTTCTTTAGTCAGGTGACAACCAGACCTGGTGACAATGTAAGCAGGCAGAGGCTCCAGCAGATCCCCTGGAGGGAAGAGTGAAGGGACGCTCCTCTTCAGGAGAACAGGGTGCAGGACGCATCAAAGGGCGACAGATGCATCTCTTCCTCAGAAGATCTGATACTTACAGTTCATCCTGCTAAAATCCTTACACACCTATTCAAAGATGCCTTTTCAAGGGTGTTCATCACAGCACTGGTTGAAACAGTCGGAATTAAAGCAACAATAATATTGATGGAGAGGGGATGGGGTCCATTCGTTCTGGTTCATGTGGATGAATGAATGCTGTTCAGTTGGAAAAGTGGGTGCCTGGTCTCAACCCAATGTCAAGGGAGGCCTCAGGGTGGAAGTATGCAGACCCACTCTCTGCATCCAGGGTCCCATCTGCACGACCACATGTGTGTGAAATCAATATAGGTGGAAATTGATCTGATTGTGAGTGTGTGAGAGACAGAGATGGAGAGAGACATACTGAGAGACACAGAGACTGAGACATAAGCACCAAATCATTCATGACAGACACCGCTGTGGGTGGGAATTACAAATCACTTCTTTTTTAGGCAATATTTCAATTTTTTGTACTGTGTCTGTATTACTCTACTAATTCTAAAAGGATTAAAATCCTATGCTAATGTGACCCATTCATTACTCATCTATGGAGTAATTAAAGTACATTAATCCTATTTTTAAAAGAATTTAAAGCCTTCTCAGGACTCAGTTCCATTTCAGCTCAGTGGAAGCAGAGGTTCTCCAGGAGGTCGTGTCTCTTCTGAATCAGCATCCAATACAGGTGAGCAAGAAGTACCCGACTTGGACACTGAAGACTACAATAGATGAGAGAGTCTGTTGAGAGAAATTAAGACCTAAATTCAAAGAGAATAATCCCATATTCATGGAGCAGAAGGCTTCATTCTACTAAGATGACAAAGGTCCATGAATAGATCTAAGGATTCAAAGAATGCCTACCCAAATCTCAGGTGGTATTTTGCAGGAATTGACAATCAATCTAAAATTCATGTGGAAAATCCAGGGGGTCAGAATACATGAGTGGATCTTGAAAAAGAAGAACAAAGTTCGAGGAATGGAAAGTCAGATGGAACCCACGGTTAATACGAAACCTCTTTAAGCTGAAAATAACTGAGATTCAAAAGATGCAGAAGAAAACCTGTCATGGAAGCCAATTCTCTCCTTTCCCTTTTCCCTATTAAGTTAGGTTGATAAAAAAGCCTTTAACTTTCACCATTTAACATGGTAGGTACTTTTCTGGTTGGCTCCTGCGTGTGTATAAATAAAACGTTTCTCTCGTTCATCTCCTCTTTACTTCTGTGGGCTCTTTGGGAGGGACTCTGGATTATGGGGACCTGCTCTTTTCTCACCTTCTTTAGTGACATCTTTTGCCCATGGTGAAGTTCTTAAAAAAAAGAAAAGTCTCATTGGTTTTGGGTCAGATTTGGAACATGTATACCTTTGGAGACCCCCTGGAGGAACAAGGGGGTTCAATACTGCCTGGAGAATTCACTTGTCAAAATGCCTAACAAGACGCTATTTGCAAGTTTTTTTTTTTTTAAAGATTCTTACCCTAAAACAAATCCCCTATCTAAACCTCTTGGATGATCAAATATAAAGAAAAAAGGAGAATCATGTCTGGCCTAAGAACACTTGCGTAACAAAACAGAAGGACAGAATCAGTTTCAGAGCAAAAATTAAAATGCATTTATACCATCAACCCTCCCACCCTTTTGTACACTGTCCTCATGTAATCTGCCAGATGGCCCCCTGGAGAAGGCCCTTTGCCCGGAACTCGTGCTCATTTTCAGAGCTCGGCCAAGTGGGAGGTTGGTCCCCAGGGCCTGAGAGGGGCTATGTGTGAAATCTTCTCTGCTGAGACCCAGTGGGCTGAAGGGAACTGTGTTCTCTGAGGGAGAGAGAGCACACCGAGCCTCTGTGGAGGCATCTCTGAGATCCTCCCAAAGGCACACATCTCTAACTCTGGACACGGGAATTTTTGATTAGCATCTTAGTTGGAAATCTCCTCCTGGATAGAAAGAAGCAGATTCAAGATGTTGCAATTGGATGGGCAGGTCGGCCTCTCGAATTAGTCGATGAGGAGGACACGCAATTCTCTGCAGAAGTAGGAACACCCATCCCTGCTCGGCTGACGTCATGTACAGAGAAACAGACGCGACTCTAGGGGGAATTCAAAACCCACCAACCTTTCTTACCGACGTCAACATCCCCACTTTATTCTCCTGTCAGGTCTCTGCACAAAAACTGTGGCTCATCCCCAAATATCACATACCCATCACCCTGTACCACTCTGTGTCTGTGTCCAACTCGAGCATTAAGGCCTGTGACCGTTACTGTTAATTCGTGTCCCCCTTTCTGCCCGTCTCCCGCCATCATCCCAGTCCAACCTCGGTGTCTCTCTCCAGGTCAGCAGTACTCTTCCCACTGGCTTCCCATCAGCTTACCTTGCCCTGCTTCCATTGCTTATTCCCCATACGTTACCCACAAGGGTCTTATTAAAGTATGAATCAGATCAAGTTGTTCCGCATTGCAAAATACTTTTGTGATTTTCCATTGTATTCAGAAGGATATCCAGAGTCCCTACCAAGGCCCTATGTGATCCGGGCCCTCACCGATCTCTGCAGCCTCAGCTCTCACCGTTCTGCTCCAGCCCATCTTCACCGCCCCGATGGTCCCCACCAGGACAGCTGCGTTTCTAACTCCAAGTCTAGTACTTACACTTCTTCCGGCCTGGGAGGCTTTTCTTGTCTGTTACATACGTGGCTTATTCTTTTGCTTTATTCAGGACTTTGTTCAAATTATTTACCCTCAGAGAGGACTTATCTGACCAGATTATTTAGAATAGCATGCACATATTTCCTATTCAAACATTTTCCCTCCTAAAATGCTTTATGTTTCTTTGTGGCAATTATTAGTACCTGGTAGTACATCATATATTTATTTGCTTACTGGTTTACTGTCTGTCTTTCTTACTAGACCTATATTCATGGAACCACAAATAACTGTTTTAACCAGTAACTTTCAAACCACCTTTAAATGAATTCTTTTATAAGATGAGAATTTCAGAGGCTTCCACGGGTTGCTTAGGGGAAAAAAGAAAAAGGATTCAGGTTGAAATAATTTATTAAGGACCTGAGAGTTGGTTATTTATTTTATACATAGTAGTGTGTACCTGTTAATCCCAAACTCCTAATCTAGCAAAAGACCTAGCTGACTACTATTTTTAAAGGAATTTTTTTTCTTTTTAAACTGGGGTTGTTTGAGATCTCTTTTCTTCTTCATTATTTTTCTTTTTTTAAAGATTTTTTCTTATTATTTTTTTACATTGAGGTTCCGCAAATTGAATCCAGCATGTACTCTACCCCTTGAACTATACCATCCCCTCCAAAGACAATTATGTTTATACTTTGACAATACCATATTGAATTAAGATTTTTGTTCCATTTTCCCTTCATAGAGTTTATAACTGAGGGAGAGAGTCAGAGGAAGCCCTGGGCCAACCCTTCCTTCTCAGCGGGTCACTACACAGCAGAGGAGCTTGTCTGTCTCCAGGCCCAGCTCACCTTTCTGCTCTGAGGGCCGACTCAGGCCACTTCTCTTAAAAGCGGCGTGTTAGAAGCAGCAGAAAGCCAACTAGCGAGCAACAATGACAAAACTGACCCACCTGCAGTTGGACATCATCTGCTCTGAAACGAACCTCTTAAATTTCTTCTTATTAGTGGATGGTTTTCAAAAATATTCCCAAGGAGATGAATCTCACTCCATTTTTCTGGATTTCTTAGGCCTTCTATGACTTTAACTGCAGGCTTCATTTTCTGCACAACATCTGCAGGGAAGCCAGGCAGAAAACGTGAACAGACCCTGCAGGCCGCGGCTGAGGCCTCCCGTCAAACATCCTTGTTGTGCAGAGCCTACGTTCATGGGACCAGTTTCATTACTGCTGTAATTAGTTCTTGTCCAAGTGTCCCACCGGAAATGTTTCTAGATAGAACGTGGCCTGACGCAGATGAGCAGTGGGGATGTGGGGTGCAGATGACACACAGACTGGAAGGAGAAAAGGGAAATGTTTCTTCAGGCTTCAGTTTGGAAGATTTCTGATTTTTATATGGACATTAAACTTGGTCAGGCTGAAGCACCATTTGCTCTAAGACGGGGTGATGTACACGTATCCCTACAACTTCAAAAAATATGTTGAAGCTGGGCGTAACAGCCTAGGGGACAGACAGCTTTGAGTGACACCTCCGTTCCAGGATGCCTATGATCTAGGGCTCACAAAGAGGAAAAGAATACACATATTTTGCCTCTGTAGTTCTATGTGAAATTATTTTGACCCTTGCCGGATGGTGTAAGATCAGAGAGCATGTAGTCTTTCGTATATCGCAAAGACGACAAGTCTTCTTGATGAGTCAGCAGACTGTTTCCGATGGCCCGGGGTCTATGTCAGACATTAGCTGTCTAGACAAATACCACACAGCCCCCCATCCCTCAAGGAGATCACAGTGTGTCGTGGAAGGGAAAAATTTAAATAGGTTTTCAAAACAATTTGGTAAGAATCACTTTGCATCATATATACTATATGTTCAGAGGGGCTCTTGCACTGCCTGGGGCTGTGTTCTAGAAGGTAGGGAAGGTGTCAGAGAGGAAATGCTTTCTGCACTGACATCTGACGGATTCCAGCAAATCTCTAGACCAGGAGAGTGCGTGGTGGGGACGGGATTCTCAGCAGCTTGCGTGTCTTGTGCAGACCCCTGGTCATGTCTAAGAGCACTTTGCACTTAGGGAAGGAAGGTCAGTGAGGCTAGAGGCTGTGAGGAACTAACGGAAGCTGAGGCTGAAAAAAAGCAGCAACGAGGTGATGAGAAGGTGTGACGTTAAATCAGAGAGCGTGGACTTCCTCACACACGCAGCGTGGAATTCTTTGCGGTTTTAAGGAGGAGAGTGACACAGATTAGTCATTAAAAGTGAGCAAAGTGGATTGTTCACTCTAAAGTACAGCACTGGGGAGACTAGAAAGGGGTGGGAATTAATGCAGTGGGGAGCGAGGAGCAGGGACTTAGTTGGGGGACATTAAGGAATAGAATTGTAGTACTGATGGGGGTGAGGGAGTGGAAAAGTAAAGGAAAACTCCCAGATGTTTGGCACAGAAAAGAGATGGGACAGTGATGCCATTGTTTGAAAAAGTAAAACTAGTTCTGGGCGAGTGTAAATCCAGACAAACAGAGCTTGAGATTTTTATGTGCTAACCAAATGTGAATGTCTACTTGTCAATTAGAAATATATTTCTGGGACTGAACTGAGATGTCCATGCTGGAAAAGATTTGACAGTTAATCATTGGACAGAGAGCAGTTGAAGCCATGGGAATAAATGCCACCCACTGACAGTTTACCAAAGAAAAGGGAAGGAGGGCACTTCTGGTTCAGAAAATATGGCAGACCAGAATCTTGAAGACCCACTCACTTAAGACACATAAAAACGTAGGACAAAATGCTGCCAGTGTTTTCCTGTTTTTTTTTTTAAGGGCACGTTTATTGTGGTATGATACCTGTACAATAAAATACACATATTTCACATGTACTACTTGGTGAATTTGATAAATGTCTACACCCAGAAAGCCATAACCACGATCAAGATAGCTAACATTTCCATCACTCCGCAAGAGGGGCACTTTTCGAATCCCCATATTTATCCCTTCCCATCCCCTTCTCTCCCTGTGAACCGTAAGTTTGTTTCTCTATGTCTGTGGGTCTGTTTATCTTCTGTATTTAAGTTCATATGTTTCTTTTTTTGATTCCACATATAAGTGATATCATATGGCATTTTTCTCTTTTTCTGGTTTACTTCACTTAGAATGACTATCTCTACATCCATCCATGTTGCTGCAAATGACATTATTTGTTTTTTCATGGCTGAGTAGTATTCCATTGTATAAATATACTACTACTTCTTTATCCAGTCACCTGTCAATGGACATTTGGGTTGTTGCCATGTCCTGGCTATTATAAATACTGCTGCTGTGAGCATTGAGGTGCATGTGACTTTTTGAATTAGAGTTTTCTTCTGACATATGCCCGGGAATGGGAAGGCTGGATCATGAGTTAAGTCCATTTTCAGTTTTTAAAGGAACCTCCACACTGACTTCTCTAGTGACAATGCAGCCCATCTTGTGAAAGCAGAGCCATGCTCAGAAAGTAATGGGTATTTCTAAGGGCCAGACATGAAGTGCAGTGAGTGTGGCCTGTTCAAGAATCAGAGGGCAGTCTGCCAGGGCTGGAGGAGAGTGACAAGGGAAGTGTGGTACAGGTAGGAGTCAGACCATGTGGGGACATGGCAGGCTGGGATAAGGAGCCTGGACTTCCAGTAATCCCTTGGTAACCATGGGGCACTGGTTCCAGGACTCACCCTGAAGTCAACATCCATGGATGCTGACGCCTCTTGTATAAAATGACATAGGACTTGCATGGGACTCATGTACATCCCCCATCTACTTTTATATATATATACAAACTTTTTTTATTGAGTTATAGTCATTTTGCAAAGTTGTATCAAATTCCAGCATACAGCACAAGTTTTCAGTTATACATGAGTATACACATATATTTGTTGTCACTTTCTCTTTCACTGTGTCCTCCTGTGTACTTTAAGTTATCTCTAGATTACTCATGGTATCTAATACAACATGAATGTTATGTAAGTAGTTGCCAGTGTATGGCAAATTCAAGTGTTGCTTTTTGAAACTTTCTGTTTTTTCAACAATATTTTCAATCCACCGTTAGTTGAATCTGCTGGATAGGGAGGCCCTAGATATGGAGAATCCCCAAGCTCCTCCTTCCCACATCCTATATTTTCACTGCAAGCACTGAAGGGGTCCAAACATAGAAGAGACCCATCTACCTGCTGGAAACCCTGAGGAATTCCGTCAGCGTATGTAGAGCAGGAGAGAAGGTTTAGGGCCAACTAGTGGGAAAGGAGGGGCTGCCTGGAGAGGATGGAGGAAGGACAGTAGTGGAAGCCATCACGTACTCTTACTGGAACTAGCTGACAGCAGTGAGGGACGCCAAGGAACTGGGTACACGTCACGTGTGGGGCGATCCTGGCCACCAGGTGCAGGGTTCACATAACTGGGACCCAGTTTGCAAGATCAAAATAACAAGGAGGCAAAGGGGCTGCCTCAGTCCCAGGATCCTGACAACGGCCACAGCGACGTGACCCCAGCTAATGCGGTTCCCCTAGTAAGCCAGAAAAACGAAACTCTGAGCCAAGATATTGCAGATTCCACTGCAGCCACATGGATAACTAGATCTCTAACCTGACAAAATGTAACCACCAGAAACAGGAATCTTTCCTTTTCTCTTCCTTTGGAACTTTGGACAGGGAGTCACAAATCTTTGACGGGAACCACCTATAAACCAATAGAGAGCTCACTTTTTCAGGAATAAGCATGGAGAAAAAGAGTGGGGTGATGGTTTAAAGCAGAAGTCAAAGTTGAAGCCCATCTGAGAAATGGTAAAAACATGTTTCTCAATGAATTCGAGTTATGGCAAAAAGAAGGAGGAAGGTTAAGGAAATCTCTATTAATATCCATTCACCATAAAAGACTAGCCAGCCATAAAAAGACAACACCTTAAATTAATAATTTTTTTTTTTGGTGATGAAAAACAATGCCTTAATTTAAAACAAGGCTTGGGCCATCAACAACGCTCTGAGAATTGTTGACGAGGAGAACATAAATCTGCATATAGATATGTAAGTGTTCCAAGTCCACCACTCAAAAACAATTAGTCAATCATGTGTCCAGTTGATTGGGAAATCCCAATAAGTAAATAACTCAAAAGTGGGAAGGACATGGGATTAAATAGTGGTAGTGAGCAATGAAATCCAAGATGTATATACCTATATTTTCTTTGTTAATGTAACAAACTTAAAGCAACTGTCTAAAAAGTAGTAACTGGAGCACACAAACACACACACACACAATTTAGAACAACAGAGAGGTAAAATATGCTAAATTTATCATTATTGAGGAACAGGATCTAATAGATTATTTCATTTTTGAGACTCTTATAGGAATACTGGTCCAATTGCATAAAAATTTATGAACTTAGAGATGATTTATAAAGATTTAGAGAGAATTTTCTTTAAGAGGCAATATAGCTTCCAAATCACTGAAGAGAAAATTAACAATAAAAAAATTAATTAATCTAGGTAATATGGAGTAACACTGACCATATTTACCACCCTAAAGTAAGCCACAAAATGGATAAAATATATGAAGCAATGATTTTTAAGACACGTGGAAACGATCATCCACTAGGACCTTGCCTTGCCACCTCGATACCAAGGCTCCTAGGCCTCCTACTGCCATCACAAAGGATGTCCACCAGGAGGCGACATTTCCTTCCTCTGCTCCTACTGCAGAGCCAGTCCTGAGCAGTCCTTTTCCAGGTGTTGACAGGCAGCTCCCAGAAGTGCTCTCGTGGGCCTTGGTCCCTTTTGGCCACCAGCAAAGGGATCAAGGATGAGCAGTGAGCCTCCTTCCTCATCCAAGACCTAGGAAACTATCTGACTTCTGAGCAGCCCTTCACTCTTGTCTGCTGTCTGGTACTCTCCACCCGGCTTCCCGAGTCCCCGGCACGGGCAGCCTGCACACTGGCCACAGCCCATCAGAATCTGTTCCCCCGCCAGGAGGCCACGCATGATCATGAGCAGGGCTCCAGGCCTCTGGAGCAGTGCAGCTTGGACTGGGTCCTGGCCCTGGGCGCGCGAGCTCCATGCCCTTGGTTGAGTCAGTCAACATCTCTAAGCTACAGTTTCCTCATCAGTAAAATGAGGACATAATCAATATGGAAAAAAAACAGAATCTGAGGGGGACTAAATTTCTGGTGATTGAAGATAATTTTAATTTTGATTTATACAGCAAAGGACATCATACAATTTTTACTACATCGTATTTCTAAAGGACAGCTTCTACTATTAAAAGTAATGCATGCACGTACACACAAACACACGTGCAGACACACTGGCTCTAGTCCACATACATCCCCACGGGCACACACACATGGAGTCATGTACCACCCACACACCCATAACATACGCACAACCACACACATCCTCAGGCGCACACACACACATAACATACAGAACCACATACATCCCCAGGTGCACGTGAGCACACACAAACACACAGTCATGTACAACACACGTCCCCAGGTGCGCGCGTGCACACACACACGTCTTACACACTTTGGCGTTATTCTAAATCAATTTACAATTGAGGGTCACAGTGTCCATTGTTTTATCCACTCAGAAGGTCCTGACTTTGGAGCGTGAAGCAGGAGCTCTCCTCTCTGGAGATGGTCTTTACCAATTACAGTCTCAGTAGAGCCAACATAACTGCTCTGGACCTTTGGAAGTGCAGGCCAGAGCATACCTGGGAGCTCACATCCTGTACATGTAAACATGTTAAGTGCAGTAGGTTCTAAAGTCCTGCCTTTACAAATATACGTTCATTATAAGGGGGAAGACCAGGTTCAAATTTAGAATTCCAAGACACAGGGGAGTCCGGCAAAGAAAGTGAGCGTGTGGGGAGAGCTGATTCCCAGTCTCTGACCACTAGCCTGATCCTTTTCTTCCCAATGCTGGGTCCATCCCTTGCCACAAGTGGCCTTGGATGTTCACAGGGGGACACTCAAAACTCACATTCGGGATCTGCTCATACCCTCCATACATACACCTGCCCTTTGGCCTCTCTGTGAGTCCTGGGAATCTGAGCTTCCGGGAGAGCCGGTGCAGGCACTAGGAATGGGTCAGGGGCTGCTGAGACAGGGCATCTGGGGTCCTGGGCTTCTAGAGCATGGGATGGAGCCAATGACCCTGCCCCCTTGGCCCTGCTGACTCCACCCCATGGAGGGCGTGGCCAGAGGAAGTGTCAGGGCCAGAGGGACCCTCTGCAGTGCAGGACCCAGGGCAGCGGGCCCCCTTGCCGGGGTCTAAGAGCAGAAGGCCTAAGGAAAGGTCTGAAGAGGCTGTAAGGTATCTTCATTCCCATTAATTAAACAAAAATAAAAGCATACCACAGGCGTGAGTGGAAAGGGATTTGTTAGAACAAGGGAAGGCACTTGCCAAGGTCTGGCCATAGAGGGCTGGTGGGTTTGTCAGGTTGATGAGGAACCAAGAGGCTGTTAGTCCCTTCTGGGTCTAAACACCTCTTGAATTCCTCCGGGTGACACTGAAATGCAGTGAGACACGGAACTCTCTTAAGTTGTTAAAATCTTCATGGTGAACCATTCAACTCTCTCCTCATTCTTGGCTGCGAAAGCACGATAAACACAGGCCAGAAACTCATCAGCCTGTTGGTTGGTTCACTATCCGTCTGGCGCCTCCTCTTGTAGGAGCCTTTATCACATCACCCAGGGCTGACCCGGCTCAGGATTATAGCTGATTTTCCGCAGGTGGCATCACTTGCTAGTGACATGAAGCAGGCACATTAGCCACCTCCCAAACACTGAGGCTCCTCCTGGGAGGAGCCTTCAGACCCCCAATCCAGCCTCTGCACCACGATGTTCCTTAGTGTCACTACCGGTTTGCTGCCTTGGCCTCTAGCTTTGACCAGATCCTCTCCAGATTGTCGATAAATATCACCCATATACCACATCTAAGCTTGCGGTCCAGATGTGACCATGGTTCTTATTTTCTTCCCATCGATGGATTGTTTGATCTTTGAGTAATCATGTCGACAGCAAGGCCAGTACAGCCCTCTTGAGGCCTCCCCGAGCCGCCTCTGTGTATAACTGTCCTAGCACCCCAGGGGATCGGGTCTGAAGCCTGGCACTCAGACACGAGGATGTCAGCTGGAGAGACAGGAATCCACTCCTGCTGTGGCTTCTGCTGTGGCTCAATGTGGCCATAAAAACGGATCCCACAGGCCCTGACGTCACTTGACTCACTGCAGGTATGCTCCCACACTGCCGCGTTCCCCCAGAGACTGAGGGCTTTCTGCTTGTTCCGGAAGGCCCCACCCCCGAGGGGACACTGGGTCCAGTGGAGCGTCCAGCCTGCTTCCCCGCCAGCCCTTAGGGCCTTTGTGGGGCCTGGAACATCAACTAACCTCCCCTTAGGGACCCCTTTGTCCTTTGCAGCCAACAGACCTAGGTCATAAGCACTTTAACTCACCTGAGGGTGTTTTCCTCACTTCAGGGGCAGTGAGGACTGGGCTTCTTCACACTCCAAGTGCCCCCGGTCTGGATGCAGACAGTCTGGCTCTCCCCCCAGTCCTGCAGGTTCCGGCCACACCTCCTGCTGGTCACGGAGTCTGTGCTGTATTCTCTTCCAGGACAACAGGTGCACTCTGCCCCCCGCCCCGTCCCCACCAGCAGTGGCAGAGGTGGAGGACAGGCGGGTGAGCTTGGGCCTGAGACACTGCCCTGAAATCAGTGCCCCAGAGGCCGCTGGTGACTAGAGGGACCACGGGGAAGAAGGCAGCATGGGATGGGAGGGGGAGGAAGGTTCAGGATAACGAGATGAAAAGGGGAACAGATAGCACCGTGAGGACCTCGACCATGAAAGGGAAGAAGATAGACAGTGACAGCTGGAGCGGTGTTGGCGTTAAAAGCTGCGGGCATTTTCATTTAATTTTATTAATTACCATTACATATAGTGACATATTTTTATTTGATTAAAGATTAGGTGCCATGTCATATAACAGGATATAGTATATTATTTATTAAATAATACATAATAGATATACTAGCATGTTATGTTCTGTTTATTTATTATCAGATAGTATATAATACATATGTAGTTATTTATATACATAATATATAATTCATGCATCTATATAATATATAACACATAACAATGTAGGATTATGAATATTATATTTTATAACAAGATTACATAACAATAATGATGTAATATTATCCATTGTATATCTTGGCTCATGACACATTCTCACCTTAGGTGCCTGTCAGAAGTATTTATGTATTAAAATTAATATTATAAGAAACAGTTGTGAACCTGTCACCCAGCACCAGAACAGGACTATTGACAGTGACATACTGTGTCCTATCCTGCCCTAGGCCTCTTCTCACAGGAAGCAACCAGCATCCTGAATCCTGGCTTACACTTGCCTTGTGCTACTTTCACACACACAACATTTAAGATCAGTTAAAACAAATGAACTGCAGGTACATGCAACGAAGTGGATGCATCATACACCCTATGTTAAATTGAAAAAGTAAGCCCAAGAAGGTAGCCTATAGTGTGCTAAGCTTTTAACTGTGTATATATATGTCAACTAAACTCACTAAATTAAGAACAACTACAGCTAGAGTCCAGGTGGGAGAGGGACAGATAAAAGGTGAGGTGAGCAGATTTGCTGCAGGTGAGCGAGTTCCCTTCAAGTAACATGTCATTCTCTCTGAAGCAGGAGGCAAGGCCATCTGCTGGGAGTCAGGGAAGAGACAGAGGGAAGCTTAGAGGTGTGCAGAGAGCATAGAATGTTGACACCACTGTGTGGCAAGTGGGGAAATGTGCTCACTAGAGAAATCCTGGAGGATTGCCTGGCAGTGGCAACATGCTGGGCATTGATTTGTAGTCTTAGAAATCTGTGCTGGGAGAGCCTGCTGCCTGCAGGCTCAGAACAAATAGAGCTGGGTGAACCGAGATGGAAGTCATCCTGGTGAGGAAATGAAAAGATCAAGGGTCAAGGGGGTTTTGTTTGTCATAAAGAGAGTGCTGACTGTGGATGCAGAGCTGGAAGGTGGGGAAGTGGAAGTAAGAGGAACGTGGACAGGTAGGAAAGCAGAGGAGTCAGTGCATGATGCCCCAGTGAGGGTGAAGGAGGGCCAACGAGGCTGGTGGAGAAGCAGCTGGATGGCTAGAGTTGGGCACATAAAGGAGAGAGGCTGGACCTGGGGTGGAGACACGCCCGGGTATGAGCCCGGGGGTAGGGTGAATGGGAGGTGTCTGGCTCAGGCTGACGGAGAAGAAGACCCTACAATGACCATACTGGGTGGTGGAGGGAGAATCAACATTGACGTCTTGATGGTAGGCGGTGAGGCAATACAGAGTTGGTGGTCCAGCTGCTCCTGACTGAGGCAGATGAGCAGGGAGGCCAGGGTGGCAGGCACTGCTAGGAATGGACTGGGTTTTCCAGGTGTTCCCAAGAGAGGAGGAGAAATCACCTCATGGGGGAAAGTGAGCACAAGGAGGTCAACCCAGGCTCCTGATCAAACGGAGAGTGTGAGGGGGCAAATCGTCAACTCCAGAGATGGTGGCCTAGGAAGCAGGGACCATGGGTGAAGTGAGGGGACACTCAGAGAAGAGAGAGAGATGAGTCTTCTGGGTGTAGGGGGAAGAGAGGCCCCAGGACAAAGGAGCACAGGGGCACAGTGATGAGGATGGACTGGCTCTGTTGTGACACTGCAGGAATGGCTGGATCTTTGTCCTGAGGGCTTAGTTTGGGGGGGCTACTGGCCTCATGAGGGCCCCCCTCTCAGCAGCCTGGACAGATGCTCCCGCTCCTGATAGCTCTGTGGCCACCACTGTTCCCGGAAGGGCTCTGCCTCCATCTTCTATCAGACATTCATGCCCAGTCCCCGACTGCCAGTGAGGGAGCCTGGGCCTCAAAGCCGTTTGCCGTGGAGGGACACAGGCTCCTTGGAGAAGCAGGCTGATCTTATTTTTCTCCGTAACCCACGGCCTAGCAAAGCGCCAGCCTATGGGTGGGCCATTCAGGGGCTCGGATACTTCTTAAATTAACTCAAAGCAGTAGAATAGCAGAGCTGGAGGAAGTGACCACTGAGCTCACAGAGTTCACTGCCCACACCCCCATTCTACAGATGAAGAAACAGAGGCCAAGCAGCCAAGGTCATGCTGCTCTTTAATGCTGGCCTCTGTTGGGCATACGAAGTGATGAGCTGCACTGAAGGGCCTGAGGGGGGGCTCTGGGGTCAGACAGCTTGGGTTCAAGTCCCACCCCTGCCATTTACTAGCTGTGTGATTAATGACTGTCCTTCCTGTAAAGTGCCACCTCATTTGTTTGTCATGAACACAGAGTTCCTTGAACAGCAGGACAGAATTCTTTAAAGGTTTGCTGTTGCTTTTGTTACTATTATCACCAAGTGAACCCTGAAATGAAGAACAAAGACAGCAAGATTTTTTATTTTAAAAGATTTTAAAATACGATGATGACTGTTTGATTTAATCTATTCAAGTTTGCATTTGACCATTATTAACAACTGCACAATGGATGACTTTTGAGGAAATGTTACTTCATGTCTTTAATTCTCACTAACTACACAGGCTATTCAACAGGAAGCAATTTTTTTTCCAGGAAGAGGGACAAAAAGTTAACAATATCTCTGTACCTCTCGGTTCCCAGTGAGTTGGTTGTGATCTGTCAACCCAACTTTGGGGAAATGCCCTCTCCTCCTGGGCTCGCTGCACTGCCACGTGGCCTCCAGGGGGCGATTTACCCCCACACGAATCCAGTATCTTGGTTCATATCTTTGCTTCAGATCCCTCAAGGACTGCCCATGCACCAGGGCCCCATCTGCCCCGCCAGTCTCACCTGCTGGCCTCCAGGAATCTATCCTGGGTCTCAACCATCCTCTGTTCCTATGCCCGCCCCACTACTCTTCATTTTGTCCTTCAAGTGTGGGCTCCTGTGGCTTGCCACCAAGCAGGGGTCTCCCAGTCCTCCACCTTGGGGAACTGCATCGTCCTGCACAGTGCCTAGCGAAACTGTGTGGAGGCCGGAAGAATACAGAACAACAGGTGCTCAGAGGGGCTGCCTTTCCCACTGCAGGGGCCCTGGAGAGCTTTCTCCCAGCTGGTTATTCACAGGCGCTGAAGCTGTGGAATCTCGATCTTACCAATTTAAAGGGCATCATCACTAATTACAAAAGAAATCATTTTTTCAGTAGCAAAAGGAGAAAAGACTTTGTGCCCCATGCCCCCATCTTTCTTCCTCGGCCTTCAGAGGTGATTCTCACTCTCTGGGCAAGGGTAGAAAGCAACAAACAGAATATTATTTTTCAATGATTCTTCTTTCCCACTCTGAAGATTGCATCCCAAGACTGATGAAGGCTAGGATGGTTTGGCTTCCCTGTACTGAGTATTCAGAGGCTCAGGGTGGAGGGGGTTAGGGAGATAATTCAGCATTATGGAACCAAACAGAGACATTAAAAGGTTCTACTCTAAACAGAAAGGAAGCAGGATGCTATAGAAATGGGAAAACCATCATTGGAAATGAAATAACGAGTTACAAGACAATAAACATGAAGATGTAAAAAAGAAAAAGTATATCAAAATACAAAAAGGTGGGAAAGGGAGACGGTAGCAAGAAAAGATAGATTTTTTTCTCTTTCTTTTTCCTTTTTCTCATTATTCTTAGGATGTGTTGGAGCCTACGTGATTATCAGTCTAAAGGAAATAGATATGATAATGGGTTGATATACTTGAAAAATAGGGTAACCACAAATCGAAAGCATATAATAGAGTTGAAAAAAAAAACAAAAAAGAAACAAACTCTAAATGGCTTAAAGACTTAAACATTAGACAAGACGCTAAAAAACTCTCAGAAGAAAACATAGGCAAAACATTATTTGACATATATCTCAGCAGTGTTTTCCTAGGGCAATCCACCCAAGCAACAGAAAATAAAAGCCAAAATAAACAAATGGGACCTAGTTACACCTATCAGCTATTTCAAAGCAATAGAAACCATAAGCAAAATGAAAAGACAACCTATGGAATGTGAGAAAATATTTGCAAAAGATGAGACTGAACATGGCTTAACTTGTAGACTATAAAAATAGTTCATACAACTTAATAAGAAAAAAAAATAAACAACCCAATCCAAAAATGGGCAGAACAACTAAACAAGCAATTCTCCAATGAAGATATACAAATGGCCAATAGGCATATGAAAAAAAGGCACAATATCGCTAATTATCTTAGAAATGCAAATCAAAACTACAATAAGTTATCATCTCACACTACTCAGAATGGCCACCATTCAAACATCCACTCACCATAGATGCTGGAGAGGCTTGGAGTAAAGGGAACCCTCCTACATTATTGCTGGGAATGTAGTTTGGTGAAGCCAATGTGGAAAACAATATGGAGATACCTCAAAAGACTAAAAAAAGACATCATTTGATCCAGCAATCCCACTCCTGGGCATATATCCAGAGGGAACCTTAATTTCAAAATATACCTGCACCCCAATGTTCACAGCAGTATTGTTTTCAATGACCAAGACATAGAAGCAACCTAAATGCCCACTGACAAATGACTGGATAAAGATGTAGTATTTAGATATAAAAGAATATTACACAGTTGTAACAAAGAAGGAAATAATGCCATTTACAGCAACATTGATGGACTTGGAGATTATCACACTAAAGTGAAATAACTCAGACAGAGAAAGACAAGTAACATATGATACCACTTATATGTGGAATTTTTAAAAAAGATACAAATAAACTTATTTACAAAACAAAAACAGACTCACAGACTTAGGAAACAAACTTAGGAGTTTGGGATTAACAATTACAAACTACTATATGTAAAACAGACAAACAGCAAGGATTCACTGTAGAACACAGGGGAAAATGTTCAGTATCTTGCAACCTATAATGGAAAAGAACCTGAAAAAGAATAGACTATGTATATGTACAACTGAATCACTATGCTGTATACCTGAAACTAACAAAACAGCTGTATATCTGAAACTAACTAAACATTGTAAATCAACCACATTTCAATTAAAGAAAAGATAAGCTCTAAATAGCTGTATTCAAAGAAAATCTTCAAATCTTACCTCCTACAAAAAGTAAAATGGGAAGCTTGAGCAGGACCAAATTATACTGAATGAGAGGTTACATACCTTCTCCAGCACGTGGCCCATGGTACACATACATCGTGTTTTCCTTCAGGTAAGAATGGCCCTTACTGCCCAGGGAGCGAGTCCTGCTGGGACAAGGCCTCTGTGGCAGTGGCCTCCTTGTCACCGCTCCATCTCACCAGAAGGCCAGGGTTTTCAGAGGGGAGGGAACACAGAGCTCATACACTTCAGATATATTTCCTGAGAAAAACTGTGGAAAGACCAAATTCACCTGCAGTGCAGGAAACATGAGCACGGCCCCTAAGCAGACTGACAAACCCGAAGCAAGACGGCCCGATGTTCACATCGGAACCAGAACAAAAACCGTCTGGCCCCAGTTAAACGATCACCATCTCACCTGCAATGAACTGTTCGTACTCATTGTCAGGGATGTTTCTGTTGAGACTTGAGAGATCAAAAAAGTCAGACCAGGGAATCCGGACCTGGTGGATGTCCAGGCTCTGCTAATGGTAGAGGCGGCCCCAAGGGGGTATCACCAGCACCGACTCTTCCATTTTCAGCAGGGTCTTCAGGAGGAAGGCGATGTGGATACAGACGCCCCTACGGAGGCTGAAGCCCTCCGGAGGGTTGACATAACACAGAAGGTACCTGGCAGGGAGCAAAGGAGAGCGGGTCTTCAGAGCCAGGTCTCTGCACAGGAATCCCGGCTTAGATAGAACAGATACAATGGGAATCTCTGCACAGCACATGGCCTAGACTCAAGACACATTCAGCAGCTTCTGGTTTGTATAGTGGAGGCACTGCCCACCGATCTCTGTGTGGCCAATTATTTCGAGTCCGGGAGCACATGCAGAAGACATCTTGGCATCTGTCTATCAACGCTAAGCACCTGACTAGTACCTGAGCACCCGTTCTCCAGGGAATCTCAACCTTCTTGGCCTAAAGACCCCTGTACACTCTTAAATACTGAGGACTTCAAAAGGCTGCTGTTTATGTGGGTTAAATCTATCAATAGTTCCTGTGTTAGAAGTTAAATAAGAACTTTAAAAAATGCTTATGAGTTCACTTAAAAATAATAACAACCTACTACATGATACCATTAATACTCTTAAGCAAAAAATAAGTATATTTTTCTAAACAAAAATCATTAATGAGAGGAATAGCAGTGATTTTAATTTCTGAGAATCTCTTTTGGACTGGTGAGAGCTTAATTCTATCTGCCTCTACATTACCTGTTTTGTGATATCACAGACTAGGTTTTCCCTGGAAAACCCCACAGGAAACTCGGGAGTGCAAGAGTGTGCAAAAGGCAGGTGACTTCCCGGCGTTCCTACGAAAATAGTCTTGCATCTCAGGGGCCTCGGACTCACTTTGATAACTGCTGCCCTACCCTAGGCGAGACTCTCCTACACAAGAGCCAGGCAAGTGTCCTGGCTTCTTTAATGAGTTACCGCAGCAACACCCCTCCCTTCTCTGTGTTAATGTTTCCCACAACCTCCATTACTGCAGATGAGGATGTAATCCTCAACTGAGGCCTCTAATCCCAGAAGACTACCAACCTTGAAAGGGAGGGCCCATCTACCATCTCTACACCCCGCACAGTCTATTTTGAGTCAAGCCCTAGATAACTGCTAATTGACACTGACCCTTGTCTTATTCCTGAGTTTTAGCGAAGGAGCCAACATCTGGATGGAACTGAAATTTCCCTGCTGATATACAAGGCTGATAAACCACCCTATTCCAACATCTGATTCTGGGGCTCTTCAAAACGCGGGTAAGGCCCCGCTTCATAAAAGACGGGTCCTCCACCTGCCCTTCCCAGGGGTTCTGGGAGGCCGCGGCCACGCAGGGCTACCCGGACTCGCGGTCCAAGCCCCAGAGCCCGAGGGGGAGGAAAGCCGGAGGCTGTGCCCCAGCCCTGTCCCCCCCGCCCCAACCCGCTCCCCGGCACCACAGCCCTCTCCGGCCGCCACACCAACCCGGATCCCACCCCGGTCCATGTCCACTGGCCCCGCCAACGGCGCTGCCGTACGTTTACCGTCTGTGAGACGCCGCCCCAGAAAGGATGTCGGCCGCCGACTGACGCGGCCAGAACTAGTGGCCCGGCCAAGCAAGCCGCCATCCCCAGCAGCAAACACCGCCATGGTCCCGGGCAGCTGCACACTTCCGGAGCCCGCTGCCTGCCCCAGAAGCGCACGCCAGCCCGCGAGGAGCGCGGCGTCTGTATCCATGGCAATGCCGCGGGGCCCTCCCCTAGCGCTTGCGTCTGCGTCCTCCCGAGGCTAGACGTGCGAGAGCAGAACTTTCGGAGCCAATGGGAGCAAGGGCGCGGCCAGGACGGGGGTGGGGGTAGGCTTATGGGGCAGCTGGGTGGGGCCGGGGCGGGCGGGGCCGCGCGGAGGTCCTCAGCTGCAGGTGGCTCCGGCCGGAGGCTGGGGCAATGCTGCCAACAGTGGGCGGGGCGGCGGGGCGGCGGGGCAGCGGGGCGGGGGCACCCTCACCTGTCTGTGTGCGGGGCTCAGCCTGGGCTCCGCGGCCTCCGCTTGCACCGGAAGTGGACCCAGGCTACCGGTGGGCAAGATAGAGGACTGAGCCCAGGCAGGCACGGCTGGCCAGGTAGGGCACCTGAAGTGCAGATCCGCCAGGCCGGCTGCCGGCCTTGAATACGCGCTGCTAGGCAGTTTCCAAGAAGACGGGATCTGTCCCAAGAGGGGAGGTAGGGCAGGGTGCCAGATGCCTGGTTGGGTGCGGTCTTACAGGAGAGCCACGTTGAGAGGGTGCAGAGCAGCCCCTGTGTTGGCGGGGCTAGGAATTTGGGGTATAGGGTGGGGATGATGTGTGCCATTCCCTGTGGTCTCCCAAAGAACTCGCACCCCCAAGCAAAGGACCCTGCTCCCTCCACCCTTCACTGCATCCCCTGCCTTCCCCAGCACCACCGCCCCTGCCCCCGGAGTGTCCCATGACCTCTCCCCACACCAGGCACCGTCCCTGTTACAGGTACTTATCTCCTGGTGGTTCCAGCCCAAGGGTGGGGGCTGTATCTGACCAGTTAGGATGCCTGGAGCCTTTGTATGAAACCTCAGACTATAATGCAGGCGTGCACAGAGGCCCCTCAAACAGGATACCCTGCATTCCCTCCCCACCACGCACCCACAGCGCAGCTGCCACACCAGGCCAAGCCTGCTGGAGGACCGCTGTTCCCTCTCCACCTGTCCCTGATCAAGAGTGCACCGCCCACACTGCTGGGTATTTAGTGGGCCTTAGAAGAGCAGCTGGTATTTTCATGGACAAATATTTGCTCTTTTGGGAAGAGTTGAGTGCAAAGGGATGTAGGGTATGCCTTTTCTGTTGTCCTGGAACTGGTGACTAGGATGCAAACTTAAGTCAAAGCAGTTTTTAGAGAGAGCCGCAATATATCTTACCCAAAGATCACTGTTCCCCTACAAAGGCAACACCACCTGGCGGGTGGGGTCCTGGTCCCTCTTTCTGGAGGTTGGGCTTTGCACCCTCCAGCTGGGACAGAGCCCGAAACAGCTCTGAACACGCTCCAACAGGCTTTCCCAGCACAAACTGCCTTTATTTTGAATCTGGCTGAAGGAAGCAGCTGAGAAATCTGGGTAAATCTTCCTGGGTGTAACCATGCCTTTTGTGCTGAATGAAAGAGCGGCTCTCCACATGCTAACAGCTTAGAACTGAATGTGTGTCGAAGCCTTCATGCATGTAGCATGTTGGGAACAGCGTTTCATGGTGAGGGGAACTCTATAACTTACATGTGTATGGGGAAGCCCTCACTCCAACAGGGTTTTCCTGCACAAACTGCCTTTATTTCGAAATTGGCTCTTGCTGAGAAATCTTGGTAAGTGTTCTTAAGTGTAGCCATGCCCATTATGCAGGATGAAAGAGCGGCTCTACACTTTTTCACATCTCAGAGATGAATGTGTGTTGAAGCCGTCATTCATGTAGCGTGTTGGGAACACAGAATTTAGTGGTGAGAACTATGTAAATTACATGTCTATGATGAAGCACTCTCTCGAGCCGGGTATTCCAGTGCATACTGCCTTTATTTCGAAACTGGCTTCTCAGAAGCCTGTGGTCTCCACTGCAGGTCTGTCTCCAAACCCAGGGCCAGCATGGTAACTCTGCTCCCCCTGTCTATTCTGGAAGTTCTAGGTGTCCTCCATGGCCCTTCCACCATTATGTTTTTGGAAAACCCCGCAGATGGAATGGGCCTGAGAACAGGAGAGCTGGATGCCAGAAGCCACTGCCCAGTGTGAGGCTCCTGGGAGGGGCATCTCCTCTCCGTGGGCTCTGATCTAACCTCCCCTCTCCCCCACCCCCACCCCTCTCCTCCTGCATTTCCTGATTGATCCCTGGATAATGGTCCATACCAGGAATGACCTGGGAGAGGTTTTATGAGTCTTTAAGTGGAAAAAAAAAAGAAATCTTTAGACAAGTTACTGAAAGTAACTTCCAGCTTTACCGGGAAAGACCTCATTCCAATGTTTAAGGCTAGTTGACAGGGTGTCAAATTGCTTAACCACTCACATCTGAGCAAGTGCTACCTCTCTCTCCAGCTCCCCGCAGCATCCACCTGTGGCAACTTGGCCAAAAGAAGGCAAGAAAGCTCTTTCCCCTCGCCAGCACCAGCGTGGCTTTGGAGTCAGTGGAGGCTGAGAGAAAGAGCCCCGCCCTGAGGTTTGAGGGGCCTCCAGCCACAGCCAGAGGAGCGGGGGTTTTCAGAGTGGCCCAGCAGGGAAACCAGGCAAGGCCACCTGGCCCAAGTCTTCCCTGCCCAGAGAGCCCCATGAACTGCTTTGGGCCACACTCCCCGTTTGGGCCCCCTGCAAAAAGTTACCACGGGAGCCACACCTGAGAAGGCAGAAGGACAGCCCTTTAGCCTGGGGTCCCAGCAGGTGTGTCCTGTGAGACCTGTGGCCACATAAGTTACTTGTCTCTCCAGGTCACTGAAGGGACTGTGCTGGGCATCTTGGTGGTCAGGGACATGGGAACACCTCTAAACTCTGAAGAAGGACAGAGAGACTCTTCCTGGAAGCAAGGATTCCAGGGAGACACCTTGCCCAGAACTGGGGGACTGTGTCCTGAGTAGACCCCTGGGAGGCAATGTGGGGCTGTGGGGTCCTCTTCTGAGAAGGGAGCAGGTGAGTTTTCCGGGGGTGGGGTCCTGCTTTGTCCAGACATGTCCTTGTGTAAGACTCATTTACAAACACCTCCAAGTCCACCTAGGGGTGGCCCCAGAGGTGGGGGTAGAGGAGGAGCGTGAAGGGTGCAGACTTAGGGCCCCCTGAGCCACCCAGGGAGCCAAGGGTCAGTGGGAACATCTTGGGAGTCTAGTGCAGGGGTGGAGGACGAGCACTAAGAACATGCCAAGTCATGCAATAAAGTGACCCATGACCACGAGACACAGGTGGCCGTAAACCAAAAGAGGCAGATAGAAATTTAGACCCAGGATCTGAGAACCTTGAGAGGGGCTGGAGGGTCCCAGGAACCCTCAGGAACAGCTCTTCTAGGGGCACAGACATCCCAATACACACATTTCTCATGGAAGCTTTTTGGGGTGCAGAGTGAGTTACCAGGATCCTGAACTTAGTATGGAATCCCACCCCCTTGTTCATCACGGTACCTGGCAATAAATTGCTGTCATTTGTCCCTGGACATGCACAGGGGAGCTGACTGCTGTGGGGGTCACTGCAGGACTAGAATCTTCTGGTGTCTGCTCTGTGACCACAGAAACCCAGGGGGATTTCTCAACGGGAGAACCTGGAGACCATGCCTGCAAGGACCACCCTCATGGGATGGCCAAGGAGCTCGTGGTACCCAGGTCACCAAGTGACGAAGTTGTGAGGTTGCCTGGGGTATACTGGGGGCATGTAGATTTCTGAGGTCAGCACGTGGGCCCAGCACTGCTGGATGGTCTGCACAAAGAGGGGCCTGCCCTCCTGATGATGGCTCTTAACACCTGCAGGGAAACTGCTCCCAGGGCTCCTGGAGGTCCATATTGAGAGTGTCCTGCCAGCCTTATGGGGTCACCTTCCCCTGATGCAGAAGCAGACCTCTCTCCCTTGAGGCCCAGGGGACACCTGGCTCAGGTGCCACCTGTGTGCCCTGGACACGCAGAGCCCCAGAGCTCTGGCACAGCCTGGGGTGTGGTGGTGTCCGGGCAAGAAAGGCCCTGGGAAGGGGGTCATTCAAGGGCAGAGGCCACTCTGCAGGGATGCTGGACCTGGCAGCAATGCACTGCTTCAGTACTCCCTTGGGTTGGGTCTCCAACCTGTGGGATGGAAGGGCCACTCCTTCCTGCGGTGCAGTCGGGGGAACTAGATCCATCGTCAAGGTCAGCCCTGAAAATGGAGGCTGCGCTACCTCCATTCCTGGAAAGAAAATCAGTCCCCTCCAGTCCAGGTGATTCAGAAAGTCATTCAGCAATGTTCGGGGCCTCCACTTTAGGCTTTGAATTAGAGCTGAGCGGCTTAGGAGGCCAGATCCCTGTCCGTGGCTCCAGGAGCAGGCTTTCTGCTGGGGGACAGGATCCTCACAAACACCTGTGTCTTTGTGGGACACTCCCCTCTGACAAGCTGGGAGGCAGGGTGCAGTTGTGGGAAATCGTGTTTACATGAGCAGAGGGCCACCATGTGGTGGGGGCACAGGAGACTGTGAGAATGAGTCCCACAGCCTTTCTGGAATCAAAAAACTGGCAAATGTGAAAAAGTGCATAATTTGTTTTATTGAACAGGCTGCTTATGTACGTTTGGAGGACCAGGTTCAAGGACTCAGCATCCCTCCAGGACAATAGCCTCAAGAGAAGAACAGACAGAGCAGGAGGAGATCTGGGGTTTCTCCCAGGAATGAGGTGGAACAGGGATTTCTGCAGATTTGCAAGGAGTCCCCGACCACTGAGCATGGGGTTACAGCCCCACGAGCCCCTGTCATGTTTGGCTTGGGCTCTGGTTCTGGCCTGCTCATGTATTCTTCCAGCAGAGTTCCAGAAACTCAGAGGGTGGAATTAGAGGGGCTGCGTTTGGAACCTAGTGAGAAGTTGGAGGGTCCTTTATATTGAGTCCCTTCATCCTAATCACCGTAGCTGAAGCCCAACACCCCCCAGGCCCCCATGGTGGCCGTGGAGGGAGAACAAGCCTGGCAGGCGACCTAGGGGTCCCACTACTGTGTCCTTCCCTTGTCTTCGTTCCCTTTCACCCCGGAAGGTGTGATTGTCTCGTGTCATGGTGGCCTCCACAATGTCCCTCCCAGTAATCTCTCTTCTCCATCAGGTGGGGTTCCCAACCCCGCTCAGCCTTCTCTGCATGGATGCTGAAGGACCAGGCCCACCTGAAGTTCTGAGCTCGAGCAGTAAGGTGGAAACAAAGAAACCAATGGAAAAAAGAAGCAAGTGATTGTGGCAAAGCTCCCCACCACAGAGAAGCTGCCCTGAGTGGAAGGGAGAGTGTGGGCATGCCCGTTTGTTTCCTATCTCCCAGTGCTCTTAGCTTTCTTATTGCCTACCTGCATGGTTACAACAAAATGATCTGCAAAACTGAAAATATTTACTCTCTCGCTTTTACAGAAAAGGCTGGCCAGCCCCTGGTCCGGTACCAGGCAAGAGATTGGAGTTCCTTTCCAGTTTGGAAACATCTTGGCAGGCCCAGGTTTGCAAAGGTCTTTAAGAGTAGTTACGGAGTTTTGCTTTTAAACTTTTTTACGGCTGTATATACTTGTGAGATGTGGTTGTGATGTATAATTCTGAGTCGGGATTTTCTCAAACTGTTTCTCACTTCTTATACCAGACATTCCTAAATTCCAAGTGGAACTGCATATTAAGGAAGCCATGGAATTTAGCAAAAGGATACAGATCTCATTTCCTTTTAAGCATCGATGTACCTCCATCATGGCAGTATTTGTTATGTGTTATTGATAGGGGAACTAAGTAGTAAACAGATTAATAGAAAATAGGGGATTTTAGGTACACAGGTTCATCTTTTCAACATTGTTTGTAATATTTGCAGTTTAAGATGACCATTCCTGAGAAACAGGCAGCCTCTTAGAATGAAATAGCATTTCCTCTGAACCATAATTAATTTTTATTTTGTAGACAGCAGGAAGGGTAATAACACGTCACACATTTGGGGACGTCAAAGAGAAAATGTAACTTTCTGGGAGCGCACTCCCCCGCCTCCCCCTGCCCTTTTTACTGTCCCATTCTCCCTGGAAGGCTCTTTCTTATCTTCTGCTCATGGCTCCAGTAACTCTTTCTTCCTCCTTGTTCCTCAGCTGGTAAGGTTAGTTTTCTACTTTGAACAAGCAAACAAGCCAACAGAAGAGAAATTTCACAAGCAACTCCCAGCACATCCACTCGCCTTCTGATGTCTGTGACCTCACTCTCGGTGCCCCACCGCTTATTAAAAGTGGCATCGAAAGCCAGTTCCTCCAAAAGTCCCCGAGGCCCCATCCCTCCCATCTTCTCTGGGTTGTCACTCCCAAAACCATCCTCTCTTTCACTGCCTCATCTATTTTGTTCTCCTGCTAGTTGGCACCATCAGTATATAAACGTCCATCCTCTTAAACCAACAGCACTCCTTGACCCTAATTCACCCCCACCAATTGCCACCCTGTGTCTTTGCAGCAAATCTTTAAGGAGTTGTTTAAACTCACTGTCTGCATCTTCTCTTGAGCCATCCCCTTTTACACCCATTCTGGCTTTTCGCCTGATCCCTCGCTCTATGGAAACTGCCCTGTCAAGGCCATCAGTGACCCCATGTTGCTAAATATAGTGGTCAATTTTGACTCCTCATCATGCTTGGCCCCTCGGCAGCATTTGACCCAGCTCTTCCATCCCTCCTACCCCGTGTTCCTGCTTCACTCAACCTCCAGCCCATCTCTCTGTCTGTTTCTGCTTTTGGCCTGCTGGCTGGTCCTTTGCCAATGTCTCCTGTTTTTTCCAAACATATACTGTGGGTGTTCCCCAGGGTGGGTTCCTGGGCCTCTCCTCTCTCTCTCTGCTATTCCTTTGGTGGAAGCAACCCAGCCTTGGAAATTGGCATGCCATCAATTTCTCGATTTCTCCAAAATTCCCTAATTTCCCCTTTCCATCTGAGCCTTTATCCCTGAGACTCACATCACATTCTTTTCCTTTCATTCATCTTGCTTTCACATTCATACATATGTTCTACTATGAAATTACTTTTCCAAATTTTGAATCAGTACATATATATCATGTAAAATGCTCAAATATGTATTATTTCCACTAAGATGCTAATTCTACCTTAGAACATTTCTGCACTTCTGTATTTATGTGAATAAAGCGAATAGTATTTCTACAAGCCTCATAGTTAAACACTGTTAGTTTGGGGCTATTATGTAACATGAAATAATGGTACATCAACATAGTCGTTTTTCATTTATTTTTATGTAACACCGAGATGAGGTTTTTGCCCTGAAGACTGGTTTTATTGAAATTTTACCTACGTTACGGACAGTCAGTTTATGTGAAAGCCCTCATTTCTCCCCTTTTTGATATATGCTCCATTTGGCTATATATAACATATAACTTGGCATGAAACAAAATTCCCAAATCATTCACATAATACAATTAATATGTTTAATTATATTTTTTTAAATGTTAAAAAGAAAAAGAAAACAGATTCCTCTACCTATTAGGCACTTCTGTGGCAATATGTAACACACCCCTTAACCATGACATTGAAGAACTGAGCTGATACCAGCCCCTTTCCACCTGCTCAGCCCCACCTTTTCCCATCCCCTTTCCCATCCGGAGAGGACATCCCTCCCATTGTCCAGGCCCAGATGTTGGAACCATGTCCTTTCTCTCTCTTTCTTTTACACTCACAGACAGCAAATCCAGCTTGTTAGAAAATTCTGGATATTCTGTCTTAATTAAATACCTGCTCTCTGCTCCCCGCCCTCCTAAGAGCCACCTTCAGCCTTTCCTGGATACCAATAGCCTTCTGTTTCCATCTTTGCTTTCCTACAATCTCTCATCCACACAGAGTCAGAGGGAGCCTGTAAAAACATACATTGGGGGTGGTGGGTGTTGCTCAGTGGTAGGGCGCATGCTTAGCATGCTTGAGATCCTGGGTTCAATCACCAGCACATTCATTAAAATAAATAAATTACTTCCCCCCAAAAAACACAAACACAAAAGCATAAGTTGGACTACATCACCCCTCCCCTCAAAACTCACTAAACGGGTCACCATGTCATTAGGAGCCAAAGTCGTCACAAAGGCCTCAGGACCCGGCGTGCTCTGCCTCTCTGCCCACACTCTCCCCCTCACTCTGGGGGCCTCTGGCTCCGGCTCTTCCTTCTTCCTCCGGATCTATTCTGCTTCAAGTTCATTACTCCGTGAGATCTGCCAGGATTGCCTTATTCTCTCCTGCCTGCCTCCCACCCCACCGCCATCACCCGAGTTTGCTCATATCACTCTTTTTTAAAAATTTATCCAAACTCTTGCTACCCCAACATGCTGCCTGTTTCCTCTGCTAAAATTCTGAGCCCCCAGTGATGGGGAGTCATGTCTATTTTGTTGACTGATAAAGCCCGAGAGCCTTGGGAATGGTCTAGTTAGGAGATTCCCGTATGTAGTAGGAGCTTATACACATTTGCTGAATGAATGTAGATGCCCTGGTCCAATCCGATGGAGCACTTCTGTGACGTGCTCAAAGAATAACTCTCCTTTCCACCTGAGAGGGGGTGACAACTTCCCTGGTGATTAAAGGCAAGAATTTTTTGCTTTATGCTGTTAACCTTAGGCGGGGAGACTGGGGGATCTTCATATATATTTTTAAATTTGGTTCACTCTGCAGTTGGTCTTTGGTCTCTGTATAATTTTGAGAAACTCTTTATGAGTGATCATTCTTTGATCAGATTGAACAGGTTCCAGGGGGAAGGACCAAGCCTGTCCCATCAGCCATTCTATGTGTCTTGTCCTGGGACCCAGTGGATGCTCAGCATTTAAGTGAACCGACAGGAGTGAGTGAAGAGATGGGAGCATCTCATTATTGTGGCGGATCTCTGTCCAATGCCTTGAGATTTGGGGAAGGGTTTACGAGTGCAGAAGGGAGAGGTCAGGTCCTCTGTGCTTTTCCTGAGTGCCCTGGCCTTACCCATTCCCCCAGCCCCCTCGGGGCAGCCAAGCCAAGGAGCTGGGCCACCAGGGGTTGTGCTGATCAATAATCCACCTTCACCCCAATTCCGGGGGTAGGTACACATGGTTGTAGACACTGGAGTCAGGTCCTTGGAGGAATTCCTCACCGAACTATGTTTTGGACCTTTTATTTTTCTCTAGAACCTCCAGCTGAAGAAGATTGTTTTAGACACATGAAAGTTGAGGACACCTTCTGTCCCCTCGCAACCCAGGCGGGGCTGGGAGTCTGCTGTTTCTATAGCCGGTGGGCTCGTGTTGATTTGGGCATCCCTGTGCCTGAATTCCTGCAGTACACTCGGTGGTAAGGTTGGGGGTGCCTGGCAGGGAGGGAAGCGGGTTGGGAGACAGTACAGCTGGGCTGATGTTAACCTGGGGTGAGCGGGAGCTTGCTGATGCATGGCATCTCGGGGCAGGGAACTCTCCACACTCAAGAGGGGTTCCCACTCCCGCAGGGTCCCTTTGATCAGGGTGCTGGGCTGTCAGGGGACCACAGGGGTCCCAGTGAGGATTAGGGTGCCTTCAGGCAATGGGAAGTGTGGGGTCCAGTGGCAATTGAATTAACTGTGCACCCAAACCCAGCCCCCACCTCTTTCAGCCTGTTTCCTAATCTGCAAAACTGGAATGTTATTAAACATCTCACGGGGTCATTGATGGGCTGGGACAGACTAGACAGTCAGGAGCTGGAATTCCTCTGTCCCCTGATTGTTTGCCTTCTTTCTGACTATTTGCTCTCACAAGCTCAGTCTCTCTGTCTCTCGCTCTTTCACTTCTAAGTGTCTCTCATGCTCTGGTTTCATTTGATTTCCAACCACCGCCCCTCCCCTCCGCCAAACTCCAGATGAGTGAACTTGATTTCTATGTGTCAGTTCCAAATTCCCAGGAAAGATGCTCTGTCACCCTCTGGATCTGCTGTCCAACCCATGAGTTGTGGCCAGAGGAGCGAGTCCTTCTGGGACCAGCAGAGGGTCTCTGCCGAGCCCCCAGCCACCACTGTGGGAGCACATAGCTCTCCGTGGAGGAAGTACTGGCTGTGACCTTGTGTCACTAAGTGTGAATTTATGTCTTCTCTTGAACCACCTTCATCCTCCTAAACAAAGATGAAAATTAAACACTCCCGGGATTTGTGTCATGGAACACTCAGGTTGGGGGCTAATGGGGCTGGAATTTCTGCTGTATTTAAGGGGCTACACTGAATCCCCAACGAGAGCCTACAAAGGGAACAGCACCGGCCCCACCCGGCACTTAGGGCGCTGAGTCTGCGTGACGGTGAGCCAGGCTTCTGACCACAGCTCAGGGGTCTGGTCTGACCAATTAGCCTTTGAAACCAACCAGCTTTGGATTCCTCAATCCCACCCTGAGGTTTTACCTGAACCATCAGCTTCTGTATCTCTGAAGACAGATGCTGAGGACCCTTCACGTAAGCCGTTCGCACAGCCCTGTTCAGGCCTTTGTGCTGCACGGTCTGCCCGGCGAGCTGACCGAGGTTGGTATTTTACTGATGTTAGAAGTAGTCTGGTTTCCCGATGTACTGTTTCACTGAACAAGCAACAGAAGCCACTTCTCGCTGATAAAAGCAGAAAAGGGACATAATTAAAAGATACTGGGAGGGTGTGTGGAGTGGCCAGGACTGGAGCCAACCCAGGAGCTGTAGGAGGTGTTAGGGAGCCCCAGGCACCAGGCTGGGAGGGGTGCTACCGGGCCCCCTGCCACCCCAGAAGGGACCCCCCTCCACCCGACCCTCCACCTCACTCACTGCAGGTTCATGTCCCGGCAGGGCCAGGTCACACTGAAGCCACCAGCACACACCTCAGTTGGGGAGCTGGCCCCGTCTGAGCTGCGGGCGTGCCTGGTGTGGGGAGAGGCCCAGTTAGAGGAAGGCAGTTCCCCTACTGTTCCGAGTTAAGGTGCAAGTCAGTGCCCATCACTCAGGAGAGCCAGGCTGGACGGACCTCATTGTGGTGACTAGGCTGTCTGAGTTCACTTATTACTTTCTACGTTTGAAGGCCCTGGAGGGAGAAAAAGTGAAGGTTCTAGTACTTATTTTGTGTTTCCCACGTACCAGGTGTGGTAAACAAGCCACTTCAGACAAGGCCCGGAGCAACCACGTAAATAGGCCACGGAGCAAGTCATGCAGTCAGGCCTCTGTGGTCCCGAAACCCGTGTCCCCATCGGCTCCATAGTTACCAGTGGAAACTAGGGGGATTTATGGGACTGTGTGCTCCTGTGAGGGCTGGGATATGTGTGTTTAAGTCCACATCTTCAGAAACTCGGCTAGAACCACAGCCACTGATTGCACGGTGGCAGAGGAAGGGAGGATTCCAGCCTCTGGTCCAGCTCGTGTGGAGCTCAGAAGTTCTTCCTCCTGTCCTGAAAATAACACCAAATCTGAGGGAGCTGCAAACCCACTGCTCTTCTTAGATCCCAGAAGACTGAGGGGGAAAGCTGCTTCCAACCCAGAGAGGTTGCAAAGGGAACAGCGGGCAGGCTTGGAGAGTCACAGCTCCCAAGGCAGAACCTGCTTTTGTAAGAACCCCGGGGGCAGGCAGATTTAACAGGTCCCTGAGGCCAGCAGGAGGCTCAGTGTGGGGAAATCAGAGTGTGACAACTCCAGGGGGCCAGTCAGAGGGGCCCCATGCTCTTTTTCATGTATTTTACATCCAGGACCGTGTCCTGTTCTCAGAATGAAGGTCAGAGGATAACTCCTCATGCTTCCTGCCTGGAGAGGAGAAAATAACTGTATTGAAATACACCCAGAACATTCTGTTTCATTGGGGGAAGTTGTTTTTTGTTTGTTTTTTTAATGAGAAATTATTTTACCAGAGCCTAACCAACCTGGGAGAAGGGAAATCCCTTCTGTGTCACCCAAATTGGGGTGGGGGGAAAGAGACACACTTGTGGAGGTCACAGCTCAGGGCACAGGCTCAATGAGAACTAATCACAGGACTGCAGATGCCCTGCTCTGTCCCGCTCCCCCAACACCTTACCTCCATGTCAGTAGGGCCCGTGTGTAATAACAGGAATAATACTAACAGAAGTAAATGTCTCAGGAGTGTCTAGGGAAAACCCAAAGACAGCGGGGAGATGAAAACAAGGACACACAGGCTGTTTTAGCCTCTCACACCAATAGCTGTAGCAAACTACACACAGCCCAGCCCCAGTAGATAAACAGACAACCTCACAGAAGAAATTATTTATTTTGGTTCTCTTACCCAGTGCATTCCATGGTGCATCCTCGCCTAGAATTGAGTGGAAGCAAGTCCATCTCAGAAGGGACATAACTGAAGAGGGATGGCTTCCCAGACTCTGAGGGGCAGAGAGAGCACCAGCCTGGGTTAGAGAAAGGTGAGGGGTGGGGTAGGGTGTGGGCTGCCTTCTTCCCCATATAAGGAACCTTCCTGAGGCCAGCACAGTAGGAGGGAGGGCCATGGGGTGGAAGCAGCCAGACTTCATCCTGAGAACTGTTGGGATGCCTCAAAGGGACCATTCAGGTGCCCAAACTGGGCCCTGATTGAGGGAGCCAGTCGGTCTGACTCAGAGCCCAGGACTGAGGTGGGCTCACAGCAGGCCGGTATTACTTGGCCGGATCCATTTCACTTCTCCGAAGCCCTGTGTAAAACATGAAGCGTGGACGGCCTGGTGAGCACAGCTCTGCCCTCAAGACCGGTTTCAACTCCTCTCTTCCCAGAGAACAGCATCTCTGAACCCGTCCTGGGTGACCTCACAGAGATCACCCTAGTGGCCCAGGCTAGTGACCGGGAACATGTACCTTCCTGCAGGCAACCCCTGACGTCCACTGATGCATCATATACTGGCAAAGAGTGAGTCACTGTGCATTGGTCTAACAGCAGAGACTCTGCCAAAGGCCCAAGAGGTGGTGTGTGGGACATGCAGGGGTGCAGGAGTGTAAGCAGCGCAAAAGTGTAACTGGTGACAGGGGTGCAGGGGCTGTGGAGGGCGCAGGCATTTCAGGGGATGTGGGGGTGGAGGGATGCAGAATTGCAGAGAGTAGCAGGGGTGCAGAGGTGCAGGGAGTGTAGGGATGCAGGGAGGTGCTCAGGGACCTGGCCAGGATAAGAAGGCAAGTGCACATCCTTGCAGTCAGCCTGACCCCGGTAGGCTATTGCAATGCTTTTGGGCGGCGGCGGCGGCGGCGGCGGTGGCGGTTGGGAGGCTGCCCGGGCAAGCCGATCGATTTCTTCTCTTCCCTGCAGCCTGGCCTGGGGTGGGGCTTGGCCTCCGGAGATTCGCCAGATGTTGCACTCCAGGTAAGCTTGCTCCTGGTAGGTGGGGCGGTTAGGTCAGAGGGCGGTGGCAGCGGCAGAGGGGCGGAGCGGGTCTACCCCTGGTGAACGGGTGGAATAGCTGCCTTGTCCCGGCTGCTGGGCCTGGGAGCGGCCTCTTCTTCCCCAGGTCGCCGGACACTCCTGTCCCACTCAGCTTGCTGAGTGCGGAGTGGGGGCGGGGCCGTTAAGGTGCGGGACCCACGGGGGGAGGGAGGCTGCCGCGGGGGAGCCGATCAATTCGCTCCGCTCTCCCCGGAGGCGGAGCCAGGGGCGGCTTCTGCTGCCCTAGAGGCGGGACGCGGGTCTCCAGATGAACTTGCTCCTGGGAGGCGGCGGCGGAGGCGGCAGGGGCAGGGGATGTGTTCCAGGGATTTGCTCCATTTCTTCTCTCCCCCACGGCCTGGCTTGGGGGCGACGTCTGCCGCCGGAGATTTGCCTGAGGTCCGACTCCAGGTGAGCTTGCTCCTGGGAGATGGGTGCGGTGCGGTCAGGGGGCTGGTAAGGTGGTGGCTGCAGGCATAGGGAGGCTGCCCCGGAGGAGATTGTGGATTAGCTCCATGTCTGCACCGCGTGGCCTGAAGGCGGCCTCTGCTGCTCCAGGTCCCGGGACACCCCTGTCCCACTTTGCCTGCTGGGGGCGGGAGGCAGGGTAGTCAGGGTGCAGGGGTGGCGGTGGTCGGGGGCCTGCAGCGGGGGAGCGGACCATTTGCTCCCATCTTCCCCGCGTCTTGTCCTGGGGGCGGTCGCTGTTGCCCTGTGTTATGAGACGCGTGTATCCTAGTCGGCCTGACCCCGGGAGTTGGACTTGGTACTTTGGGGGTGGTGGCAGCAACGGCAGGTTTTCCCATGGAACTTGTCCATTTGCTCCCACTTCCCCCCATGGTTTGCCCTGGGGGCGGTCCCTGTTGTCCCAAGTTCGTCGGACGTCCATCTCCAGGTCAGCCTGCTCCCTAGAGAAGGCCACTGTTAGGTCATGGGCAAGAGTGGTGGCTGCTGCGGGGGTAGGGGCTGCCTTGGGGAGCTGGTGGATTGGCTCCCGTCTCCCCGATGGCCTGGTGTGGGAGTGGCCTCTCCTGCCCCAGGTCACCAGACGCACCTGTCCCACTCAGCCTGCTGGGGGAGGGGCGCCCTGGGCGGTGCCTTTAAGGTGCGGGGGTGGCGATGGCGGGGGTAGAAGACCTGCAGCGCGGAGCCTGTCAATTTGCTCTCCTCTTCCCCGTGACCAATCCTGGGGGCGTCCTCTGCTGCCCAAGAAGCCGGATGCCCGTCTCCAGGTCAGCTTGCTCCTGGGAGACGGGCCCGATGTGGTCGAGGGGCAGAGGCAGTTGCGACGGCCGGCTGCCCCGCCTAATGGGGCCACTTCTTCTCCTCTCCCCTGACCTGGCCTGGGGACGTCCTCTCTGGAGCAAGATTCGCCTGACACCCCACACCTGGTCTGATTGCTCCAGGAAGGTGGGCGCAGTGAGATCAGGAGGTGGAGAGGACAGGGGCTGCCCCTGGAGAGCTGGAGGATAAGCTCCAATCTCTCTGCAGGCCTGACGTGGGGGCGGCCTCTGCTGCCCCTCGTTCCCAGGTCACACTTCTCCGGGTCATATTTCCCCGGGGTTGCGGTAGGGTGCGGGGGCGTCGGGGTGTTGGCGGGGGTATGGAGCCTGCCGCTCGGGAGCTGGGGGTTTAGCTCCCATCTTTTCCGCAGATTGGCCTGAGGGCAGCCTCTGTTGCTCCAGGTCGCAAAGCAATTTCTCTGACAGCTTAGCCACCGGAGGTGGGCAGGATGGGCTGAGAGGGCTGAGGCAGCCGCCAAGGCAGCGACGGAGGGGGCTGTCCCTGGCCAGCTGGTCAATTTGTTCCCATCTCAACCTTTGCTGCCGCAGTTTCGCAGAACGCCCTTCTCCAGTTTATTCTTCTCCAGGGAGGTGGGCGCAGTGCATGCAGCCCGAGGTCTGGGCTCTCCCTTGGGAGGGGCAGAACTCTCTTGTTCTCCTTTGTCTTTATTCTTCAGCGAAGTGGTTACTGGACGCAATTCTTAATTCTGAGAAAGTGTAGCCTGTGTTATGGAAGAGCTGCTGGACAGTGAGGTTTCTGGGTGGATTTTCACATCAGCTGATGCCCCAGGCAGGCAGGAAAGCTATTACTCAGAGCTTCTTAGTCTGGGGTTGGGGATGGCCCCGCCATCCTCACCATGCTTTTTAAAAATGTGTTACTCCCCTCTTTTTCCTAGGTGACATTTTAGGTTATTGGGTCTCAGATTGCTGACACACTCATCCCTGTTCTCAGACATCTTTTAAACTTGGGTGAAGTGATAAGTAGGGGAAGATGATTTACTGAAAGGTAAGAATACTTAAATTCGCATTAAAGCTACATTCTGTCAATCTTTCTAAAATGATTTTCCTCTGATTCTAAATCCACGACCTAGTGAATGTTGTACTCCTGTGTAAATTATTGATCTTCACATCACATTTGTTGAGTGGTCAACGAGATTTGTTAATTAGATTATTCCTGAAAGGAAAAGTTCAGGCTTTTCAGAATTCCTTGTCTGATGTCACCCAGGCAGTCACAGTAGAAGACAGAGCTGATATAAAAATCCCTCAGCTGCCTGAACTGCAAAGCTTCTGGGATTACTGATCCCTGAAATGCAGGTGACTCTTGATGATAATCTGGGGGATGGTTTAAATGATCAGATTCTTCCAGTCCTATAAATGGGTTCCGTGGCCCCAGCCCCGGGAGAACTGGACATAAGGGCCATATCGTGTGTGGTGGGATGGGAAGGCAAGGTGTAAGAGCTGGAATCACTGAGATTCCACACTGGCTAAACACAGACTCCAGAGCCTAATTGTTGTCAGGTTCTGTTCTGGATTTGAGAGTGTGTTCATACATGATTCTTGCCCTTCTGGAGTCACTGCCTGGGTGGAAGTAACCTTTACATAGATCTGTGGAGGATGACATTTAAGTAGATGGGCTGTTATGGTTCTCAATGTGCCCAGGCTTGCTCTTCCAGGCACTCGTGGGACTAACGCGAGTCATGTTATTCACTCATTCGCTGATTTATTACCCTTGAATTGATCACTCGTCCCACAGTAAGTGAAACAAGGTAACAGGAAGCTGAGTTTTGTCCCCTCTCCTATCACTGATTGTTTTTCAGTCGGGCGCCCTGCGTATGCATTGTGAAACGGTGGTATTTCGTGCCCAATGGGGCAGCACTGTCAGTTCTGAGAATCAGGGGAGACACATGGGTAGGACAGCACCCTGACACACATGGCACCCCCCATCCCGTGAGACAGAATTGTCGATGCTCAGGTGACCCGATGTAGACTGCGGTGCTAAACCTGAGCATGTTTAGTTATCCTGGTGGCTATGAAAATACAGACTACCAGTCGCTACCTCTGGAGACTCTGAGGGTGTGCACCCCAGAATTCTGCATTTTAAGAAGCACTTTAACGAATCCTGATGAAGAGATCTGAGTGTCCCACGGAGAAACACTGGTGTGCGAGGCACCAATATTGAGGATTCTCAGGGAACGATGTCTTTTTAGGATGGTCCATGGGCCCTCACTTTAGACTTTTGCCTTGGGTTTAATTGTATGTGTTCAGAAGTGATGTCTTTCGATTCCAGTGCATGTCAGCATGCTCTGTGCAGGGATTTACTCTCAGTAGATGGCAAAAACTATGATTCTTCAGGTCACCGAGCTACACTGTGAACGATATTTTATTTTGGTTTTCTTTGTAGCAATGCAGAGTCTCCCGAGAAGAGATTTAGACTCAACAGCTTTGTGTCAGACTTTGGAAGACCGCTGCTGCCCAAGGTGTTCTCTGGCAGTGCAATGACGAATCTAGGTCCCTCTTTCACTGCTACATCAATGAAGTGGACCACTTGGACAAGGCCAAAGCTGGTATCCCTACCATAGCCCTTTACAGTGTTATTCGGCTCCAGGAAGCCATCAGATGCAGCAGGTGGCCAGAGGAGGAGCCGAACAGACTCATGAAATGTGACATCCCCAACTTTATCAACACGGACCAGAACTCTGCCTTTGTGGAAGATGATTTCCTGATTTTGTAACTACCGATTGTTCTAGAAAATAAGCCAGTTGCCCAGAACTCACACAAAGACTTGAATTGAGAAACGTGCTTTCTCAGGTATCTTTCTGAAGATGTGAAGTCTGTCTTTGTATGGAAGGAAGTCCCCTTTCACAAAACTGAATGTGTTTGTGTCTGAGAGAGGGAAATGGAGACAGAAAGAAGAAGAAGCAGAAGAGAGCCCCCTCAGAAGAGATCTAGTTAAGGTGAGTTTTTGTGCCTTTAAAAAACATTTGGGGTTTTAGGGGGAACAAAGTATTTACACTGTCTTATTCTCCTCATTGGAAACCTTGGCCCCGTCGTCAGAGTCAGCGGCCTTGAACGGGGGTTGCACGCTGCGTTTCATCTGGCACTGCGACTTCCACGCTCTGCCTTTAGCACGTTGCTTTGCCTGTCAGGGTTGCCACCCTTTTAACTGTAAGGTGAGGAGTCTGGAGTAGATGATCCACCCCAGCTGTGCTGTTTTGCAAATTTCTGATTTCGTATTCGGATGAGTCTGGGATACACCCAGAGCAGTATAAACCAGGCCCTACCTCCTGCCTATTGCTGGGGCATCCCTCAGGTCTGTGCCTTCTACTCAACCCTTTACTGAGCCCAGCTTTTGTCAGGAGCCCAAGTGCCTACCGGGATGGCAGGGGACTTGTCTTTCGTGGTCACGGTGGCCAAGAATTCTATTGGTGTGCTGAAACAACTCTTCTGAGATCCTCCACCCACCCCTGCTCAAACCTAATGACAGCACTACGGTTCCTTTCCTAGGAGGAGAATCAATCCATGGTGCATTTTATGACAATCCTGTCCCCAGGGATGCACGGAAGTTTATCAGCTGAGTGAGGGGAGGTGCCTCTGTGTCCCTGTATCTCTGTCTGCTGACAGTTCGCTGCCACCGGCTACTGAACAAGAAAAGTGCTATTCACCATGTTGTGTGTTTTCCAAATGTGTAGGTGATGGTCTTGTGGCTCGTGCGTGGGCTTTGATTTGGGATGGTGAAGGGCTTATAAATACCTCATCAACATGTATTCGAGGTGGCCTGGTGCCACACAGATTTGATTCATGAAGGCATCAAGCCTGCACACTGGTTTGGAAACAACTTGGTTTTGATCATTCACACTGCATGCATGACTCGCTGCTAATCTCTGGGTGGTTTTTTCATTTCAGATTTATTCACCCCATGTCTTGCTTAAGCTGAAAAATACATTTATTTCACCAGAATATTCTCTGATTCTTTGTTTACACACATCCAGTTTTTTTAATTCCTTTAAAAATGATTCTGTGTTTATAATGCCTCCTAATTTCTATCATCTCTATGTTGCCAGTGGCCTGAGACATGCACCAGATTTGATGCCGGAACAGTTCCACCAAAAGAAATCCCTTTGCCGTAATATCTTTTGAGGAAAATATTATTCTTTAAGGCTCTAACAGTAAATCGTAGAAGAAAGCATGGAACATTTCTTGTAGTTAATACATGTTCATGCGAAAAGAAATGATATTTTCATTAAACAATGTTGATTTTAATAACTTTTACAAATGTGAACATTATTATTCATAATTTAAGTAACCAGATAAAACCACAGTTATTTATTATGAAGATTGAAAACTATTTACACGGTCTCTTAATTAGAAGTAGCTTTATTAGAAGACTGAAGGGTATTTAAAAGATGGAAAAATACCCATGATGACACCATCATTTTTATTAACTAAATATGAAGAACTGTGCAGGGATAAGATTTAACCCTCTGCAAACTGCCAAGTTAGCATGAGGTAGTTTGTGGATGCTGCCAGAGGACAGGACACTCCCCCAGGATCAGAGACAAAGGACTTCCTGCCAGCACAGCAGGCAGCCTGTGGTTCAAGTTCATATTGGTTCCTGAGTTCCTTTCCTATTGCTGTTGTAACAAAGGACCACAGACTCAGTGGCTTAAAGCAATACACATTCATCTTCTCACTGTTCTAGGGTGCAGTAGTGCAAAGTCAATGTCAGTGGGCTAAAACCAACGAGTGGCCAAGGCTAAGTTCCACACCGAGGCTCTTGGGAGGGATTCGTCATCCTACCTTTCCCAGCTTGCAGAGGTGCTCACACTCCTTGGCCCAGGGCCCTGTGTCACTGTGACCTCTGCTGCCACTTTACATCTCTGTCTCTGACTATATAGATATAGAGGAAGAGTCTTCTACATCTGGTATGGACCCTTTTCCCTACATGGACATTGTATCCCTATTTATGTGCAGATGAAAACCCCTTCCCTCCAGGGTGCGGTGGCATCAGCTCACAAGATGACCACTCTGGGCTTTAAGTGTCCTCTTTGTATTGTCATCAGGGAACTTCTCTCTCCATAGTTAGCTCTGTGTTACTTTGTTGTTATATTTTACCCAGAATTACTGAAAGTTTTACTTAAAAGGGATCCTAATTAGCTCTGTTTACCTGTTTCCAGAGCTGAAAGCTTCAGTTCTAGAGTATCAGTTTGATTTTTCCTAAAAATACATTCCAGTATATTTCTCTGGTGAAAGTCTCTACCCTGTTATCTATTGTCCCATCATTTCCTTATTTTCTTGAATATATTAAAAGTATTTTATAGCCTTTATTGGTAACTCTGATGCCTACATCACCTGGGGTTTGCATCCTTTGTCTAATGCTCCTTATTCTCATGTTATCTGTCATATAGTCTGGACATGTTGCATGTCTAGAAATTCTTTATTACATGGCAGACATTGCAAATGAAAAATCCATGTTATCTTCCGTGAGAGCTTTTCTACCTTCCCGTTAGGCAGACAGTGTGAGGGACTGATCATGTCACTCCAATCAGGCGCTGAGGTGGATCAGGACTAAAGTGCCTTTTTTCTTAAAACAGCTTTGAGGTATACTTGGCAAAATAATTTTCACACGTTTAAAGTGTACAGCTTAATACGTTTTGACGTAAGTATATCCCCAAGGAACCATGACCACACTCAAGACAGTGAACATACCCATCACCCACAAAGCTTCTCTCCTGACTTTTGTTGTCCCTCCCTCCCTCCCCGTCTCTTCCCCTGGGAACCATTGATCTGCTTTCTATCACAACATATTGGTTTGCATTTTCAAGATCCTTATATGAATGGATTCATGCAGTATCTACTCTATGTTGTCTGACTTCTTTCATTCAGTGTAATTATTTTGAGAATCATCTGTGTTGCTGTATTAATAGCTTGTTTGTCTTATAGTAGAGTATTGTTTAGTGCTGAGTTTTTACTGAAGAGTTTATTGTGAGCAGTGTTTGTATAGACCATCATTTCTTTCTGCATTTACTTCTTGATGGATGCATGGGTTATTTACAACTTGTGCTATTATAAATAAAATAGCAGTGAATATTTGGTTACAAGTCTTTGTATGGACATATGCTTTTCCTTTCTAAAGCACCAGATGAGGAATGTCTGGATTATATGGTACACAGGTGTTTACCTTTTTAAAAGAATCTGTTAAAGACTTTTCCAAAATGGTTGTACTATTGTAAATTCCTCGTGGTGTGTATCAGTTCTGGTTGCTCTACTTCCTTGCCAGCACCTTGTAAGGTCAGTCTTTCTAACTGTATTCATTCTAGTATGTATGTGAACTAGTATCTCACTGTGGTTTTTAAAAGTATTTCTCTAATGACTAATGACACCTTTAATCAGCATCTTTTCATATGCTTATTATCCATCTGGATATCTTTACTGAAGTGTGTTTTCTGGCCTCATTCATTCAGGTGTTTGAATTATTATTGAATTTTGAGACCTCTTTATTCTGGATCAGATACAAAGAGAGACCTTTATCAGATATATGATCTGCAAGTAGCTTCTGTCTATGGCTTGTCTTTTCATTTGCTTAGCAGTGTTTAGAAGAGCATTGAAGAGTCTTCATGTTCATAAAGTTCACTCTATCAGTTTCTTTTTAAAATAGATGATACTTTTGGTGTCATAGCAAAGAAAAATTTGCCAAACCCAAGGCCATAAACCTTAAGCCTATGCTTGTTCTCCTAGCTGTTTTATAGTTTTAGATTTCCTATTAAGATCTATGATCCATTTTGAGGTAAATTTTGTATATTTTGTGAGGTGTGGATCAAAGTTCATTTTTTTTTTTTTTGCGTATCACGATCTAATTGTTCCAGCACTACATGCTGAAAAGATCCTTTCTCCACAGCATCCTTTTTGAGAATCAATTGTCTGTATAAGTCTTGGTTTAGTTCTGAACATTCTATTGTGTTCCATTATTCTATTTTCCTGTTTTACACCAACACCATAATTTCTGATTACTGTAGCTTTATAAAAAAAAGTTTGAAAATCAGATAGTGCAAGTCTTCCAACTTTGTTTTTCTTGTTCAAAGTTGTTTTGGATTTTTGGGATCATTTGAATTTTTATATGAATTATAGAATAAGTTTTTAAATTCCTTACATCCTGTTCTGCCAAAATTCCACCCATGTCTTTGGCCGTCTCCAAAGCCACATTTTCTGAAGAAGTCTCTCTAGATCCCAGGTGAAAGGAATTTCTCTTTCGTCTGTGCTCAAATCACATTTGATATTATTTGATTACATTTAATCATATTTGCCTGTATGTACTTGTCTGATCTTTCCAGCCATTTAGTAAATCTCAAAAGATTAGGAATCTTGACTTGGTTCCCTCTGTGTGCTGAGAAACTAGTTCTATGCTTTGCAGGAGTGAGCCCTGCAGTAAGAGGTATCTGCAGCACACATCTAGCTCATTGCTTGAATATTGTCAAGGAATTCTGCAGATTTAGAATTGTTTATTGATTGTTGTCTCCAAGACGGCTCAGTCTTTTTTATTTCTATTGCTACTGCTGCAGTTTCAAAGAACAATGGGCTAGTTATTTTCCAAATATCAAATCATACTCTAATTGTGTTGTCACGCAAATTATGTGCTGCTGTGTCTTAACAACCTGCTTAGTGTTCACAGGCTCCTTCACTCATGGAAAATTTGGGAGAATGTCATATCCTTAGAGATAGCAATGCTGTCTTTGGCGACCTGAGCAGCAGTATCTGAATTCACTCCTGCTGTTTTTCCAGTGTCCCCTCTAGACCTCCTCCAGCCCTCCATGGGGGGCCCTGCAGTTCTGCCCTAGAAAAGCCTGTTGCTTCTCAGGAAGACTTCCCTATGAAACATAACCATGTCCTTCTTGTGGGGACATTCAGTCCAGAGACCTGAAAGCAGGGGAAAATATTTAGCCTGCTTTTGGTAGAACCTAAATTCTTCCATACTTGTTAGAAGCAATTTCAGTGAGGAAACTGTTTTGGCATCTAACAAATCAGCATAAATGACTGAGGAAGATCAGCTTCCCCATCCCACTCAGTCGTCATGTTGATGTGACACACACATTGGCAAACATTTTCTCCTGTGAGCAACATAAAGTTCAAGACGTTATGAATGGCTTTTTGTTTTTATTTCTTAGTCTTTCCACATTCACTGTGTCTCGTGAGATTATATGAATCCTGCTTATTTTCAGCCCAGCACTAAACTTTTTAAAAGGATCACGTGTTTAAAAGGCTAGTGGACAATTTTTTAGAAGACAGAAATCCTTAGATTTTGGTCCCAGAGTTGAATCTTGGTTAGTGGTGAATGAAAATTCCCGTTAAAATTTTAAATTCAGTGATATAAAGTCTTAAAAATAGTTAAATATTAGTCAATTTCATTAAACACTATAAGAGTTATTTACCTTTAAGCCTGTTTCTGGGGCAATTTTGCAATGATTCCCTCCCTTTATCGATTCCCTCTTTATCAGAATCCTTGAGAGGCCCCTGTCATCATTGTCAGTATCATCATCATCATCATGGAACTGATTCTTCTGGAAGATTCTAGGAAAATAAAGAGATGGACGGGATTATGTGTAGGTCAGTGTGTGCATATACAATAAGAACAGCTGTCAGACATTAGATGCAAGATACCCATTTCATTTAGGGGAGAATGTGGTCATGAAATCCTGATGTGGTGAATGAAGGAAGCGGTGGGAACAGGATAGTCAATGGAAAGGAGGAGGAAGTGAGTGAATTGGAGAGTATAGATCCTTGGTTCGTTGATCAGCACATTGGTGAGAATGAGGGGAGTGTGATGGCAGAATCATGTCCCTCCCCGGCCACAGGGTAGCCACCTGTGACATGTTACTGTACATGGCAAAAGGGATGACAGATATTTTAGGATTAAAAATCTTAGAGGATTTCTGTCTCCTAAATTGTCTATTAGTTAGCCTTTAAACCCATGATACATTATTATAGATTAGTGCAGGGGCACAAATAAAAAGGATTCATATAATCTCACCAGACAAACTGAATGTAGAAAGGATAAGGAAGAAAAACAAAAAGTCACTTATAAGTGCCTTGAACCATAAATTGCTCATGAGGAAATGTTACACAAGGTGAATGTCACAGCCACATACATACTGCCTGAGTGGGATGGGACAAGGGGATCCTGAGATGAGACAATAGGGTGAGTAGTCTGGATTGTCCAGGTGGGCTGAATGTAATCACAGGGGTCCTTAAAATGGAGGATATTTCCCAGCTGAGTTTAAAATCAGAGGGAGGTGTAGCGATGGAGCAATGTTCAGAAAGGCTGCTGACCATGAAAATGGAGGAAGTTGAGGGGCACAAGCTAAGGAAGGTGGGTGACCTCTGTAAACTGGAAAAAAAAAGGAAACATTCTCTTCTAGACCCTCTAGGAGGAAGGAACCCTGCTGGTATCTTGAATTTATCCCAATGAGAACTGTGTTGGGTCTCTGACATCCACAGCCATAAGCTAATAAGTCTGTGCTGGTTTAAGCTATTAAGCTTATGGGAATTTGTTACAGTGGTAATAGGAAAATAACATAGTGAGTGGTAGTGTAAGGGATTAAAGGTCTAGGATGGGGTGTGGAGAGAATTCTGACATTTACACCTAAAAAACAACCAGGTGAAGTGGGAAGGTGTTTTAAGGAAGACCTACCTGGCAGGGCTGTCAAGCAGACTGGAGTGAGCGAATCCTTGGAGTTAGAGGAATCAATTAAACCTCACAAGGAAAATAAGAAATAAAATGTAGCAGGGCTTCAGTGTTAGTAGATGTAGGAATGGAAATGGGCAGAGAGATATAAACATTATTTTGAAATTAGCTACAGGTTTGATGACTGCATGTTTGGGAGAGTTAGCCGATGTGTGGACTGAATGCATCCCCTCAAAATCCATATGTCGAAACCTCATCTCCCAGGGTGATGATATAGGGATGCGGGGCCTTTGGGAGGTGATTAGTAGGATAAAATGAGGTCATGAGAGTAGAGCCCTCATGAATGGTATTAGTGTTCTTATACAGGGCCCCAAAGTGCTTGCTTCTCTCTCCTCTCTGGGCCATGAAGATAGTGGGAAGACAGCCATCTTTGAGCTGGCAATCCTCTCCCAGATACATTGACCTTGAAAGCCTCAGCCTCCAAACCATAAGGAATATGCTGGTTGTTTAAGCCACCTGACACACGGTAATTTGTTACAGAATCCCAGACTGACGAAGACAGTGGAGAATGCCACTGTGTTTTGCACTGATTGCCTGGAGAATGCTGAAACCCAGGGAAGTGGGCAGCACAGACGTTTACTCATTTAATCCTGCCAACACTGTAGGGGATAGAGTCTACATTTTCCTCGCTATTTAAAAGGTAAGGAAAAAGAGGCACAAATAATAACAATGACAACGACAACAACAACAACAACAGCAACAATAATTTGTCCAAGATTCACACAGAACTCCCTGGAGGGAGAGTGAGAATTAATACTTATGCAGGCTGGCCCCAGAGCCCCTGCTCATAACTACTAAGTCAGATCACCTTGCTTATTTAATCAGTTTTTTTCAACTGTGATATGAGTGTACTGTGTCCAGTAACTTATAATTTCAAAATACCTCACTGTAAGGGAAACATTAGTCGCAGGCATTACAACCCACAGAAAGCTAGACATACAAAAATAACTTGTTAAGGCAAGATAACCAATAATGTTTTTAAATATTATACCTGCTGACCCTTTGCAATAAAGTGTTTATTTATAATTCTGTCTGGCTACAGAATAACATCATAATCCTGCATGTGGCTGGTGGCTCCCGTGTTGGACAGCACGGGTCTAGAGTATTTAAATGACTTGCCCAGCCTTGCCCAGGAAGCTCGTGGTGGGATCAGAGCTATAGTCTGGGACTGTTCCTTCCTATCCAAGTCCCTCATGGAAGTTTAGAAGCTTCTCCTTTGGTGCCCAGCTGTCTATCCGTACTTATGACATCTTGTCAGGTGCCCCGGCCTGCTCCTGAACATCAGCCAGAACCCACTTCTGCTCTTTTTTGGCCAGGTAATACCTTCTAGCAACTTCCATTGCCTTCTTGGCATCAGTTTTTACATGGAAGGGTAGTGGCTAGAGAAGGAAATGTGTCCACATGACAGGTTTTTCATAAATATAGTAGGAGTGGTCAAGAGAAGAAAACCTCAGGAATACGAGTGGAAGCAGGTCATTTAATATACCAAATGCGTACTTTCAATGTATGTTTGTGTTTCCCAGGCCCCGCTTGTTCTACTCGTGCATTATAGGCCAACACATCAGGAGACAAGGATTTGGGGCAAGAAATAGCGGCTTTAATTTGTAAAGCCAGCGGAGAAGATGGTAGACCAATGTCCTGGAGAACCATCATCCCAAGTCAGAATTCAGGCTCTTCTTATATTAAAAAGGGGAAGCGGGAATGCTTGGTTGTTGCAAACTTGGTGTATGAATTCTTTGTTGTTAGAATCCTTTGTTCTTGCAGCTCTTCACCTGGGTCAGATCCGTGTAAACCTCCAACAAGCAAATGTTATTTTCTATTCTGTATCTTGTTATCTTTATACGAATGGAAAAGTGATAATATCCTTCAAAGTCAGAGCCTTGAGAATAGGGTCTCCTGTATATTTCAGGATCTAGGCAACATTGTTTCACAAAAGGTGCAGAAACAGCAAGACTAAGCCTAGGAAACAGGGCACAGGTTTAAAGTCAAAGGAACAGATCTAATATGGAGTCAGATTTGTTCTTTCCTATTTCAGTAGTGCCATGGAGAAGGCACTGTGGGCAGCTTTCTGTAGGGTCCTGGAGGCTTTCTCTCTCAGCCTCTGTGCGCCTCTATTGAAAACCCGTCATCGCTATCTGGCCTGCTGGAAAACCAGTCGGCCTGTTTTGCCCTGAAGTTGTGTTCTGTTTATAACTCATCTCTACTCCTTGGAAAACAACTCAATAAAAACTCAGTTGGTTTCCCACCAGCCCTGAGCAGGGGTGAGGGATAGCATGTTATTATTTTATAAAAAAAATATATAAAAAAGTTTTAAAACAGCACTGGGCACATAGGAGAGAGACAATCGATGCTTCCTGGCTTAAATCGAAAATGATGACTCAGTGAGTCTATGGCTGCTGTATTTGCTGAACTAGTTACTCCTTTGCTCCATTACACATTTATTTTAACTGAAAAAGAAATATATGCGTATGGTTAAAAAAATTCAAACAGAGCAAAAAATACTCAAGTGAAAGAAGTTTTCCCTCATCCTCTGTTCTTACACGCCTCCCTGGAAATGCCAATGTTTACAATCCTTTGTGTGCTTTTCCAGATATGCTATGCAAGTTCCCACCAATGTATGTAAATTCCTTTAAAGTTTTACTTATTTTTAACTTTAAGGGATTTAAATCCTCAAGTGGCTTCTGCCACAGTAATAGAAAAGAAGAAATCTGACTCCATATTAGATCTGTTCCTTTGACTTTAACCCTGTGCTCTGTCTCCTAGGCTTCTTCTTGCTTGTAAAACAATGTTGCCTAGAGCCTAAAATATACAGGAGAGCCTATTCTGAAGGCTCTGACCTTTAAGGGTATTTAACACTTTTCCAATCATATAAAGATAACACGTTGCAGAATAGAAAATAACGTTTGTTTTGTTGGAGGTTTACAGGGATCTGACCCAGGGAGATAGCTGCAAGAACAAAGGATTCTAACAAGAAGGAATTCCTACACCAAGAAGTTTGCAAAAACCAAGCACATAGGAAAGCAGCCTGAATTCTGACTTGGGGAGATGGTTTTCCAGGACATTAGTTTGCCATCTAGGTCTACAGAAACTTGCTATTCCATGCCCCAACACTTGGTCTCCCAACTTACTGGCCTGGCCTGCACTGAGGAGAATGAATTTGGACTCAAGAACACTTCTACCTACCTAGCAAGTTGGACACTGGGACTGAGGGCAGCTCTCCCACACACAGGGGCCTACGGTGAGCCCTTGATTATTCCCCGAGGTTGGGGTGTGGTTTACCCAGGAGGGATGGGGACTCTACACCAACACTCAGGCAGTCTGCTCCTTCTGGGGCTCTGACATTTTACCTCCCGCTCCCTGCCAGCCCAACATTTGGGACAGTGGAGCTAAGGCAGAGATCGTGCCTGCCTGTTTCCCAGCGTGTAAAAGGGGAATATGTACTCTTCCCAAGGTAGTTCTGAGAAACAACACCTGCGGGTGCTTGGTTCCCTGAGCAACAGTAAACCTAGCTCCTTGTGGGGGCAACGGGTATGATACCCGTAGGGTTTCTGCAGAGACCTTAGCTGGAGGGCTGGGCCAGGGACGTAAAATATGAGCTGTGGGCAATGACGGGTAAGAGAAGGGTGTATAGGCAGGACTGCTGCCTCCTTCGGGGTGCCACAAGAGGTAAAACGCTTTCTCCCCATCTCTGTTACTCCCCTCCCAATTCCAGATAACTGCCTTCCCTCTGCTCCTCCTGTCCATGTGTCTCCCTCCACTTTTCCCCGCCTCCCCTCCTCCTCCCCTATTCTCCCTCCCTCGGTTCCCCTTCTCTCTCAGGACCCAGAGCGGATCGCTGGCCCTCCTGCGCATGCGCAGTTGCTGCCAGCTGGACCGCGGGTTGGAAGCTCCAGCTCCGAGCCGGGGATCGGCCCCAATGGCTTCTCAGCTCTGTCGCCCTGTAGGCCTTTGGCTACTGCCTGGGGCCGGGGCCTCTGGCTGTGGAAGTGCAAGGTGAGGGGATATCGGGAAAGGGGTGAGGCGGCTGCGGGAGGGCGGTCGGCGTGTCACAGCCCCCCAGGGCGCCAGTCAGCGTGTGTTCAGCTGGATTGCTCGGGCCAGACCCCTCTGCCCGCGCCACCTGCCCCGGCGCCCCGGCCACAGCTGTCCAGGGCCAGGTGTGCCCCTGCCGCCTCTTGGCCCAGCCGGGCTCCCCTCAGTCCGCGGCTGGCGTCCGCTTCCCCTCTCCCGCCCGCGAGTCCTCCCCTCCCGGGCTTCCTCTCCTAGGCCGCCGACCCGTCCCCACCACTGGGCGGGCTGTGTCCCGGGCGGGCGGGGTCTGCACACCCGGACGGGGCGGGCGGCTTGGGCTGGGGCTGGGGCTGGCCTCCGAGCGGGGCTGCAGCCCGCGTCCCCCACCCCGCTCTCCCTGCCCCGCGACCCCGGGGCTGCCTTCCTCTCCCTTTCCCGATCCCTGAGGTCCAGATTAGCGGCGTGGGCGCTGCTCCCCAGGCTGAGAGCCCGCGGCTGTAACTCCCAGCTTCTCCTGGTGGAGTCGGGAAAAGGGAGCGGCAGTGCTGAGGGAGCTTCTGTCTCCTTGATCAGGATTTCTGCCCCAGGTAAGTACCTTGAACACTTTCAGGTGTTATGATGGCGGTGCTTGTTGATGTCACATGTTTTTATACTGAGAGGGATTACAGTGGTGAAAGCAGGGCTTGGTTCAGTTAAAAATGAGCTGAAGGCATGAGGCTGTCTCATCCTCCATCATTCACTCTCCCAGGGTGAAACGTGAGACCGTGGATCTTAAAAAGATACTTATAGTCCCTAACTAGTCCAGCCCAGCTATTGTGTGTTAACAGGAACAGCACAACCTGAGGCATTGGAGACCCAGGGACATTGCACTCCTAAAGAGCTCCTGGCAAAATCTGGTTTGTTTTGTTTTTTTTGTTTGTTTGTTTTACTTAAATTGTGGGACAGACTAGTAGTATAGAGGGAAAAATAATTGGCAAGAAGGATTTTTTCATATAACAGCTTTATTGTGATATTGTTCACACACCATGAAGTCCACCCACTTGAATGTTACAATTCAGCAGCTTTTAGCATATTCACATTTGTGCAACCATTATTATTCCAGAACGTTTTCATCACATCAGAAAGACCAGTTGAAATGCATGACCTATCCACCCCTTCCCAGTGGTGGTTCTAAAGAAGTTTCTTGGCTGTTCCTGACCATAAATTAACTTGTTACATTCCATGAAATATCTGGGAGGAATTCTAATCAGAATTGCAATGAATCTGTCTATCAAAGCAGGAAGAATTAATGTCTTTATGGCATAAACTTCTTCTACACATGAATATATCTGGGACCCTATCTTTTCATCTGTCCAGAGCCAGGCCTATGGGAAATCCTCATTAATTCTTGGGTTTGTGAATGATGAGATTCAATACATCATTAGATGCAACTGTAGCCTTTCACTGAAGAGAAAAGTAACCTCGTAGAAGCCAAGTGATTCTCTGATGGTTAGAATGAGTGACCGCCAGTGCTGGAGTATTCGAGTGGACTTGGTGCTTGCAGAGTTCTCCACCACCTACAGCTAAGGGGATTACCGTGTTCTTTTACTTTTTTTTTTTATGGCGTTGCTTTTATTTTTACTTATTATATAAAATTATTTTTTATTGAAGTGTTGTAAATTTACCATGTTAGCTTCAGATGTACAGCAGAGATTCAGTTATAAGCTTATGCATATGTATATAAATGTTTTTCAGATTGTTTTTAGTACAACTCATTACAAGAAATTGAAAATAGTACCCTGTGCTATATAGTAGGTCCTTGTCATTTATTTTATATTTATTAATGTGTATCTGTTAATCCTCCCTTTCCTGCCTGCTAACAACAGTTTGCTTTCTATGTCCATGAGTCTATTTCTAGCAGCACCGTTTTTGCTAGCAATATATGCTGGTTGGCTCTTTTCTGTTTCAGTAGTTCCATCTTATGTGTGGGCGTTTTTCTTCTGGTGGGCCTGTGTGTGGTTTGCACACGTGATAATAGAGATCTGTATTTGGGAGAACTCCAGGCCTCGTGTAGTCCCTCGTATGGAGTGCCCACTGAACTGATGCTTGAACTTGGAAAAAAACAGTAAATGTTGGAATTTCCACTATGGTTGAGACTTCCAGGTTTCTATAACCTCTTTAGCCCACCTAAATTTTGGCTGCACCCAATACTGGATAATTTGGTGGAACTTCATGGTATGGTGGTGTAGAGACAGGGCCTTGTATGCTTCTTCTCTTTCCTTTTTCTAACAATCATTTTCCTGGGCCTTCCAGGTACTCCCCCAGAAGGGCCCAGGGCTGGCTTGGTGTTGCACTGAGGCAATATTTGTTAATAAGTCCCTTTCCTCATCTCTTCTGAGCCTCCATTTCCTTCTCTGCACAATGAGGGCTTAGACTAGATAAGTGCTTTTCAGTTTCTTTTAAAGCCATGTTTCCTTTGAGAAACAGAAAATTCAAATCTCTCCTCCCATCACAACCCTTTAGATTTTGACACGTCCTCCAAGGAGTCACATAGCTCTTTGTGGTAAATTGACGTGATTGTGATTCCACGTGGCACAGAAAAGACTCTTCAGAGATTTATTGCAGGGAGAGGGCAGGAAAGGGGCAGTATGTCACACTTTCTTGTGTGAGCACTGGAGCAAAGGCTTGGGTTTAAATACAGTGTCTGATGTGGCATCTCTCTAATCTTGCACAATGTGATAAACCTCTATCCCTAGTTTCTTAATGTGTCAAGTTGGGGTGGTAATGTTTTAAGGCTTTTGTGAAACATTATACACATAAGCCATTTGTGTCTCGGTAGATACAAGACCTGCTAGAGAGTCGGAATTTCTTTAAAAATACATATATATTGTCCACATCACTCTGTCTGTGTGTATTTTGAAGTTCCTGGAGGGTGAGGGTTGAGTGTAATGTCCATCGTGGGACAGGTGGCCCATGGGTCTGTGTGCCTCAGATTGCCCCCTCCTCCCCAGTCCTCTTCCTCTCAGTCCAGGATGAAGTTCCCTAGTAGATTTACACACAGGTCTTGTGGAAATGGCTTTTCATTTTATTGTTTCACCAAGGAGGGTTGCCATCATGATCTCTGTGGTCAGGTTTTGGTGACCTGAAGGCTATGCAATTGGGGATTTCTATTTTATAAAAAGAAAAAAATTACAAATACAAAATTAGACCTAGGTTGGTGGCAGGGGCTTTTGAAAGTGGGGACCATTAGCTTTTTTAGCTTCAGGTGCAGTGGCCTCTGGCCACGAGGACACATCCTCATGCTCTGAATTTGGAGGGACCAGTGGGTTCAGTGGGAATATTTACTGAGTGCATCTCATGGGCTGCGCATTCTCTTATTTGTACTGTGTGTTCCTTATTTGAGACGGTGAGCTGATTTAAACTCAATAGCCTCTTTAAAATAATAGACTTTTTATTTTTAGATGTAATGTAGATTCCCATGTAGTTGTAAGAGATAATATGGAGAGGGCCTATGGACTCTTTGCCCAATTTTCTTTAATAGTTCCATCTTGCAAAGTTGGGGTACTATTCATTCGTGACTCACTAACCCTTTTAGGTTTGTGTTATTGCCCTCATTTCTATTTATGAATAAACTGGTGTTGAGAGAAGCACACAGGTCTGCCCAGGTCACCCACGTGGTTAGTGAAGATTTGGGTGGAACGTGGGCTTGGCATTTCCAAGCAGTACCATTATGATGGTCTGTGGCAGGGAGCAGCATTCACTTTGCTTGTTTATTCATTCATTCAACAAACATTTATTGAATAAACTCTGTGGGTCAGATGCTTTCATAGGGTTATCTGATTCTTCAGCAGTATGGAGAATCAGGTAATGTTTTCTTTTTCTTTTTTTTTTTAATATGAGAAAAATATCTCTGAGAGGTTATAATCTCCCCAAAGGAAAAATAGCTCATAAATGAGGGGTAGTACATTTGTACAGTTCCTTCTTCTTATGCAGGTGGTACCCTAGGCATTTTACATTTGCAAACTTCCATAATCCAGATATATTCTTGTAAGGCAAGAAGTTTTTTTTTAATTGAAGTATAGTCAAGTTTACAATGTTGTGTCAATTGCAAGGTGGTTTTTTTTGAATTTTGAATGGAGAAAATATTTTTTGAGGGGGTTAATTAAGTTTATTTATTTGTTTCATTTTTCTAAAATGAGGTACTGAGGATTGAGCCTAGGTCCTTGAACATGCTAAGCACGTGCTCTACCACTGAACTGTACCCTCCTCCCCAAAGCAAGTTTTCTTACCCATTATTCTGCACCTTAGGAGTTCAAATAAATTGGCGTTGAAATCCAGATATTTTGATCCTACTATGGTTCTTTTCATTATATCCTGCTGAGGGGTGGGGAAGCAGTTCCTTTATTCATTCATTTATTCAGCAGTTTTGAGCACCGACTTTGCATCAGGGCCTGCCTAGGTGCTTGGAAACAGAAAACAAGAAATGATCCTTTTCTGCAGGGGATGGAAGCCTAGACCAAAAGCTGGGTAATGTGATCTGAGCTTCAGTAGCCATGTGCAGATGCTGAGGACAAAATTATCCCCGATTTGCTTGGACTTCCCTTGCCTTCTGGCTGGTGCACACCAGGTCGCCGCATCCCAGTGAGGCCCGCAGCCCACAGCACAGTATGTACATTGATTTACCCTCCCTTCTCGGCAGGGCCTGCAACATGAACGCCCCTGACTACGTGCAGTGCGCTGAGGACCACCAGACTCTCCCGATTGTGGTCCAACCCGTGGGGATCATCTTAGAGAATTTCTTTTGCATCTATAATGGAATCTCCTTGGTGAGCCAGATCAGACCGTGCGGCTCCCAGTGGGCACTCTGTATCTACTATAGGTATCTCTATGCGCCCGAGAATGGATGGAGTGACTTCCAGACCCACCGCAATGTCATGGGCCTTGTCACCATTACTGACTGCCTCTTGGCCAAGACCTTCTAGAAGCTCCACGCACAGAGGAGCTGTATGGCACCACGCTCTACGACTCTCAGCTCTTTGTCTTTGTGCTGTATGGGGAGGTGGCCGAGCAGCCGCACACCGACGTGGCCTTCAATCTACGAGGACTGCGGGTGGTGGAGAAGAGGATCGACGACTTCACTGAGTCACTCTTCATCTTGCCCAAGTCCAAGTGGCTGGATGGGGACCCCGAAAATTCTGGGGAGAAGACCCCCCTCCTCTACATCCTATTTGAGAAGGAGGACTTCGTGGGACTGGACACAGACAGCAGGCAAGTCAACCTGAAGGCCGGGCCACCCTGGCTGTGTGACAGATTGCTTCCCTACATCCAGAATGGGATCATCAAGGAGGAGGGCTTTCTTGTAGCCAAGGCGGGAAGGAGGTGTAGCCCGCCGGTTTTCAGACGTTTAAAACTAAATCCGCCTTTGTTTCAGAGAGATCCTTTTAGGGTTAGTGTGGACACTTACTCCCCCTTTTCAGCCAGGACACTTGGGGGGACCCCTGGAGTTGCTGTCCAATAGAGTAGCCACAGCTACTGATGTTAGTAGTGCTGGGGAGGAGGCCGGTCTGAGCTGAGATGTGCTGTAAGTCAAATGCACATCAGACGCTGAAACTTGTCTAGTAAAAAGAATATAAACTATCTTGTTACTTTCTATATTGATTACACGTCAAAATGATAGTATTTTACATACAGTAGAATAAGTAAGGTCTGTTCTTAAAATCAGTTACTTGGTTTTTTTTTTTGTTACATTTTAAACGTGGCAACTGGGAAACGTTATTTACATGACTCTCATTTCATTCCTGTTGGACAGCCTGTCCTGGGACAGTTTCATCCCTTTGCTTATAAATGAGACTCTGAATCCCGAGACGCAGAACGAGGTGCTGGTTGAGCTCAGGGTGGAGCCGATGTCTCCTGCCTCCCAGGCCCAGCACCAGCACGGCTCAGGCCCTCTCCCCTGCCTGACAGCCACCATGCCAAGTTAGGACATCAGAAACACTGCCAGGGGCTTCCGAATTAGCTCCTTACGCAGGGAAAGGCGTGTCACGGTGTATGGGACACAGCAGGGAAAAATTCGTCCTCACTTTGTCCCTGTGATTAGGTCAAAGGCCCCACTCTGCCTTGGAAGTGCAGACGATCACTTCTGGGCTGCCTAACCCCTCACCCTCTACTATGTTTCCCTGTGTATCTTTCAAGCTGTCCCTCAGGCAGAAGAGGGTGAGACGTCTTTGCCGAGAGGTGGTCCCCCTTTACTGGGGAGAGTGAGGTGAGCTGTGTCCCCCCGGCCTACGGCCTCGGGCCTTGAGTCTGGAGAGCGCTCATGGCGGTCCCACAGGTGACGGTCGGAGGACATGGCACGTGCTGCCGGGCCCGCTGTGCAGGAGGGGCTCTGTGATTCTCTGTGATTCTAAGGTCAGATTCTACTTTCTTGTTGTTGGTAAGATGGAGGAGAAGATGCCAGAGAATTGATAAAAAGAAAATCCACACCAGTCCTGTGAATGACAGACACAGGGGATCCGTGTCCCACCTGCGTGTGGTGCCTGGCAGGCTCTGGAATAATTTTCACTTCCTCCCCGGACATTCCTCTATGGCTTAAGGAAGGGGAGAGGCATGTCGTGGCCATGATCTGTACTTGTCCTCACAGGGCCCTGTGATCTACATGCCCACACTACACTTCTGCTCCTTGGAGATGAGGTGTCAGGTTTAGGAAACTGGGCACTGCTGAGGGCATAGCTGCCAGAACCGTGCTACACCAAGGCTGGCTCCGTTCACCTCACCTGTCACCTCCTGTTGAGTCCTAAGGCGTCATTCAAGGTAGGTGCATCGGTGCAATGAAAGCAGGGACCTCCTTCACCCCCTGGACAGACTGGTGGGTGTTCAGTGGAAGCCTGGAGCCCTGCCCCAGCCCCACGCCAGTGCCTCCTATTTTGTCATAGGAGGCACTGGTGACATTTTTGCTCAGCAACTGCTTGGCTCTGATTCTGCAGAGCCAACAGAGAATGCCAGCTTGTTTTTGCCTTTTGAAGTCTGCCCTTGGGATTTGGCGGAGTAGCTGGATGTGTGCTTAGCCCATAGTGGTTGACACTGTCACCATTGTTTACCCAGAACCTCGTGTACCAGGCATGGCTGCCGGCATCAAAATACAGCAGCGCATTAAACCTCCCTCCTGGTGGGTCTGTCTGTTCTGGTACCATAAGGGCTCAGCCAGCATCTGAACGTCAGTGAGATAACGTGGCCAGTGAGCTCGGGTCAAGCACGTTCTCCTCCAGTGACTTTTACTCCATTGTTGCTTTTACTATTACACAGTCATTAATTTTTTAAACAATGCTTTGGTTCAGGAGCAGAACCTAATTCTCCCCTGTTCCTCTTGGTGGGAGTGAGTAAAGTTGTCCAGCTTGAAATGCGACCACATTTTGTAGCTCAAAAGCTGTCTACACGCATCTAGGTGAAGTTTTGGTTTGGGGCGCTGACCACGTTGGGGTCCCCCGGCAGCATCGCTCCCCTCAGGCCCCTGCCTTCCCTGGATCAGGAGGTGAGGGTGGGCCTCACCGTCCCTGCGTCCCTGTCCTCATCACACTGACGTAATTTCTTGTAAATGCTGTCAAAGTCATTTTTGTTCTCGTGTGTTTCTAATTTTGGCTGTTCCTCTATTCCTTTTTCTATTTTCCGTTTTCCCTTATACCACCCCGTGAGCATGTTGTTGGGTCTGAAAATGTGGGCTGTGCACACCCTGCATTGGAATAGCCAGATCGCCCTCTGTGCCGTCTCCATCGCTATAAAAAGCAAAAACTTAACAGTTGCCATGATTCGTATATTATCCTAGTCATCTTATTTTCTACTTTTTTGGAATTTTTGCTATGTTAGCACATCACCCACTGGAGTTTGATATCTGTTAAAGTCCTTGCTTTGAGGAACCTGTTAGTTCGTCCTTATATTTGGTAACAAATGCTCTCTTACTAATTTTGTTTATTTGCTTTGAAGAAGTGAGATGCGAATTGATTTAGGCGGCTGCTGAGGGATTTTTTTCATGGAGTATTTAAACTTGGAAAGTCAAATTCTGCAGCACCTTGCTTGATTCTGGCTTTTACACAAACGTGCTCGGCACACGGTTCCTGGCTGTCGCTGTGTGACGTGCGTGACGGCGCTTCCTGGCCGGCGGTCACTGGTGAGGAAGTGGCCGGCTCGGGGGTGAGCAGCTGCAGGGGACGCTGTTGGAGGAAGCAGTCACCGGTTTTTTGTTTTTTGGTTTTTTTTTTTTGCATTCACCTTCCCAGTGCCATTTACTTTACTTTGCATTCATAGAGGGGCAGGAGCGGGCCTAAAACCATGCCACTCTTTTGTTCCCTTTATGAGGCTGGTTTTTCTAAGTATCAGGAAAACATTGCCTTGTCCTAAGTAACTGGTTCACTTGGATCTGGTGGACACAGGGACCGCTAAAGGGGACCGTAGCTTCCTCTCTGCTTCAGCCAGTGGGCATTCAGAGCCGGGTCTGTGGTTTGCCTCAGCAGCCGTGCAGGCCTCCCTGCACCGGCCTTTACTTTTACCCCTTTTTGGCAGTAAATAGCTGACTCTGTGTCTGTTGCAGCTGATGTCCACCACTGACGGCCGTGTGGTTATTTTGCGGCAGTGAGTCTCCAACACCCCTGTCAGCCGTGAAGGGACCTTGCATTCTCACCCCGACCCTGGTTCATCTCACCCAGGGAAAGGGCTTGGCCACCACCGTCATGCTGGACATGAGGCCTTGTTTCTCCTTTCATGCTCTGGTCCAAATGTGGACACTTCATCCTTCACTGACTTGGTCTCGCTTGAGACAGTCCAGACTTTCTGAAAGAGTCCATCACATTCTGGGGGGGAACAGAACAGAAGTAAGAGTCGCAAGTAGGAGTCTAGGCTGTCTGGGTTGGCAAATGCAGGCTGGGATCTGTGATGGCCGGTCTGTGCCCTGGAAACTGGCCTTTCCCGTGGCTCCCGAGAGAAAAGGGGTCGGAGCGAGAACAGACTTGCCTGGGTTCCTACCATCCTCATCTGCTCACTGACAGGAGTGTCAGCTAACTAGGAGCTCCCCCAGACCTCGGGCCCTTCAAACCTCAGATCACGGGAGATCCTTGAGTCCCTTCTTCTGGTCCTTCTTTGTGAGAATCCAGTGCCTTCTGAGGTGACTGGCAGCAGGAGATGCCTCCCCCTCCAGGGAACTCCCTTCGGAGGACTGTGACTCAGTGCACCTTGCTGTGAGCTTGTGGGTTTCCATCGTGCTCCCTGCAGAACCAGACTTGAGACTGGCTTAGCGACAGAAATAACAAGACTGATTCCAGGGCAGGGCCAGGTGGCGGGAACAGTGGAAATTGAATGTGACCTCAAACACCTAGGTGGGTGCTGGGGCTGTTACTAAAATGGGGAGCCTGGGAGGTACCTGCCAGGAATCGAAGTCTAGAGTAAATGGTGGACATAAGGCCTTTTTTTTTTGACATATGGCATTTTTAAGATGCCATTTGTCATCCAAGTTAGGACTTCCAAGAGGCACACGTGTCTATGAGCCTGGGGCTCAGGTGAAGGAGCCGGACTAGAGATACACATTGGGATTCGTCATTCTTAGCTGGTGTTCACAGCCGTGCAAGTGGATCAGCTCATCTCAAGAGGTGCAGACTGTGTCTGAGGGGGGGCAGGGCTGTGCCTGGTTTGGAGGAAAGCCCGGACCATGCAGCTTTGGTGTGTCAGTCAGCGGCGTTTGTGATTTTCAGAGCAATGGCATTTATCCTTAAGGTTCTGGGGGGTGGGCAGGGCCACACAGGAAGAAATCTGAAGAGAGGGTTTTGGCCACGTGTGCGCGTCTTGGGACGATCCAGAGGCTGCAGGGTCCAGAAGGGGAAACTCCTCAGAAGCTGGAGTCGGAGTGGGGAGTTGGGAGAATGTAGTCACACTCTCCTGTGATGAAGGGAGGGAGGCCTAGGGAGTCCGCACCCTAGCGGACTCTCTTTCCCACGAACAAAAGGCAATCAGACAGAAGATTTGAGGTAAGAAGTGATGGGCGTTGGGAGAGGAGCCAACCTGGAGAACGGTGGTTGAACAATTCTTGAATAGTCTCCCTGAAACATAGAGTTAAAAAAACCCAGACTCTTAAGAATATTGATAGTGACTGGGGAGGAGGCATTTGTTTTTCTGACCTCCTAAGGGTAAGGTATGTATCCGGGGATATACAGAAGAATCGGGCAGTCTGTTCCTGGGGCTTCACCCTTACCAGGGGGAACAGTGCAAGTTTAAAGGGGGAGAAGGGCAGCGGAGGGAAACTAGCCAGGTCCCGTGTCACGTACCAGTCGGCCGCCCTACTTGCGTGTTGCATTCACATCCATGCCTCCCAAGTGGGCGGTGGCAGCCCCGTTTTGAAGATTGGGAAGCCTCCTCAGAGGTTTAAGGAATTGGTTCATTTAGCAGCTAGTAAATGCTGTAGCAGGATTCCAGCAGGGCCTTGTCAGACTTCAAGGGCATGTTCTCTCTACTAATTCCGTTTGTACCTGAAATGGTGAAGTGAGTCAGTTTCGGAGCCTTTCAGAGAAAGTACGCTTTAAGTGCCTCAGGACTGTTGCACAAAGCTCAGTGTTCTTTCATGGTTCGGAACCACCGCAGTGCTTTTTGCCCCACAGATGTAAGGTCTTACTCCTTTGACGATGGCGTGGTTGTAAATGACATACAGGTGCAAAACCACACTTAGCAGCTTCTGAAGGGAAACTCTCCTGTTCTCCCTTGATCGGCTTTCTTCCACGGGATGTAACTGTGCTGCAGCTAAGGCCTGAGCTTTCCGTATGGAGTGAGGGTTTGATACCCAAATTTAGCATAAAACAGTCAGATGGAGAAAATCGAAGATGACAATATATTTTGGGGTTTCATTAGACAAGACATACTATCTGTTAATGGCTCATAAAGCTAATGAAATTGAGTACAGAACATTGCATTTCTTACTTTCTACTGAGAGCTGTCTTCCAACATAAGGTTCTCTGCTTTGGAACTTCAGCTCAGCCACTAGGGCGCCTGTCATTGTGTTGGTGTGATTGCATTTACACAGTGCATGTAATCTGGGCTTCCTTAGCCCCAAACACTCCAGTGCAGAATCATAGGCTGTAGCCATCACTTAGTTATACAAATACTTCTAAAACTATATGATACCAAAAAAAATAAATAAATAAAAATAAAGAGAGAGAGGGAGATTGCCTTTATCAAAGTTCCTTTGGATTTTAACTGCAAAGTGTTGTTGAGCAGCTCTGGTTTCCTTTGGATATGAATATATACATTTCTTTGCATGTAACTTGGATTTCAGGCTTGAACACCAAGCTCTTGTTTTCCATGAGCCACAAAAATCATAGCCAAATGACACACGTATGAAACAGTTTATTCTTTTTATCTGAGACAGAATCCTTGAATTTGGGACTTGAGCTGCGACTTTCCTGTTTGCTCTTCCCACCCCTCTTGTCACCTCACTCCTTTTTCCCACGTGGCCTCCAAGAGGTCATGGTCTCATAGGAGCAGGTGGACAAATACCAGTTGGTCGCCAAGCAGTGCTGCTGTAGATGGAGCCCAGCCAAGAGCTAAAGGACATCATCAGGGAGGACTTCCTGGAAGAAATTGGCTCTACATTCAGTTCTGGGGACAGAGTAAGAGTCAGCCAGGGGAAGGAATCAAGAGGGTGACTCAGGTGGCAGGAGCAGCCCGGGTAGAGGCCTGGAGGCTTGTGGGGTGGGGACTCGGGGAGACTGCCCTGTGTGGTCCAGGGTGGTGGGTGACCCTGCTTTGAAGGACACTGGAGAGGGCCTAGGGGTGGAGGGCTTTGGAGGAGCTTGGTTTTTACTAGAACTGACACAGAAGAGGCAGTGAAGGGTGTCAGCAGGAAGTGACCCTTAGGAGAGCAGCTCTGCCTGTCCTTTTGAGTCCCACCCCTTCATTCTTTTATTCACAACACACGCAATTCTGAGTGTCTAGGGGAGAGGGGGTGGACCCACAGTAGTAAGCAAAATGTACTTGCTTCTTGAGAGCTTAGCAGCGTCAGAAGTTGACTTAGATTAAAATGTTTTATTAACACAGCAGGGCACCTAATCCAAAGTGCGGAGGTTGGAGGGAAGGAAGACTTCCTTGACAAACAGTTAAAATGAGCCTGGAGGCTAGTGGGAAGTAGCAGCAGGTCACGGGGCCCCTGAGGTCACTGGGGACCTGGTACTGAGGTGAGGATGGACAAGCAGGGTCGGGGGTGGGGCTAGAACTCTACCAGGGAGCCTCTGATGGGTTTGAAGTGGGGGAGATGTAATCAAATTTGTGCTTTGGGAAGGCTGCCTTGGCTGTGTGTGTGTGTGTGTGTGTGTGTGTAGCGGGGAAGAGGGGGAGGGTGTCACCAACTGGGAGGGTCATTAGAAGACCATTCACAGGCTCGGAGGCCACCAGTGGGAGAGGGGCGTCGGGACTGCTTGGGGACCGCAGGGGCAGAGTGGATGCCGGGTTTCCTTGTGTGGAGGGCTTGTTAGCGGGGTCGCTCTAGCGACACCTTGTGGCTGGAAGTAAACAGATGGAGGCCGCCAGGTGGACTTACCTCTTCTCTCCTTCCCTGCCTTGTGTGATGATCTTAGCTCTGCCAACATATGGAACAGAAGAGCTAAGTTCCAGAGTAGCCCAGGACTTTGCTGGGCTCGTTCAAGTGAGAGCAGATAGGATTTAGGCTTGTGTTGAGATCTGTAAGTTAACTTAGCTAGAAACGTCCTGTCTTTTGGATTTTCATAGGGGTAGTAATTCTTGATAAAGATTGCTTTCTTGGTGAGAGGAATTTTAATACAACTGATGTCTTTCTCAAAAAATATCTTATCTTTTAAGAAATTTAATATTCAAAATAATAGGAATATTTTAAAATGATAAACTAAGGCTTTCGTGTAGTTTCTTTGGTTTCTGAGTTGATGTGTAGGTAGACCCTTTGCATTACATAATAGCACATCTTTGACAGTATTTAAAGAGCTGTTAGTGAGCGCCCCCAATTTGAAAGCATCATTAAAGCTTGCTCTGAAATAGTGAAGTCATATAGGTCTTGTTTGCAGAAGCCAGATATTTGGTTTATAGTCTGCAGCATAGCTCCCTTTATAAAATAATAATAGATTCAAAATTAACAAAGTGGAAAATAATTGATTTTTTTAAAAAAATGAAACATAAACTTTCTTGTGCTATTGTTGCAACTGGAAATTTTGAAAAGAAAAATCCTATTGTAATATCATCTAAGTGAAATACATATATGTCTGTCACATTTGAATAGTAACTGCACAGTGGTTTTTGAAGTCAGGATCATTCCAGCTCAGATACTGGCAGTGATGGTTGCTGGTTTTCAATGGAAGAGCCTAAATTTGCTTTCTTAGCTTTATTCTTTTCTTTTCTTATATTTTCTTTTCTTTTCTTTTCTTCTCTTTTCTTTTCTTTTCTCTCTCTCTCTTTTTTTTTTTTTTGGGTAGTGCGAGGTTTGAGTAGTGCTGTGCCAGCATGATTTGGGGGCAATTTGTGGGCAGATGTCGTGCAGCAGCAGTGAGATATTTCCATGCATTTTACTTTCCGGACATCACCAGGGAACATGTGTGGTTTGTGCCTGCAGGATGGGATGCTGCAGGACTCCCTGGTCCATCAATGTTATGTCTTGGAGCTGCTCCGGTCAGTGAATGATTTTCTGTGGCTTGGAGCTAATGTGGTCTGATGCAGATGATCAGATGTGTAACTAAAGTACTGTTACTTGAAATAAGAGAAAAGCTAGCAAAAATGTCTCTAAAATACAGGATGAGGGAGGAGAATTGGCTGAGCTGCTTGCAGTGGGGAATATTCTCAGGTGACTCCCTCACTGTGTCTCCTGTCACTATCCCCCACAGCCCTGCATGGCAGTCCTACTGAAGCAACCATGCACTTTCTCAGAAACGCGCTGAATTTCCTTGTGCCTCTGATTGTTCACTTTTTTTTTTGAAAGCACATCTTGCCCTTTGCTTAAATGCCATCCCTGCTAGCCACCACTTACACTCATTCTTCTGGACCTCGTCCATATATAGCTGCTGAATGAAAGAACAAAATGTAGTATCTCCATTTAGTGGAATATTATTCAGACATAAGAGTGAATAAAAAAGAAAAAATAAATAAAGGGGAATATGAAAAAAGCCATCTGCTCTGGGTAGTCCACCCTGACTGCTCAACCCGGCCTTTTCCCTTTGAAACCCCACCCCTTATACCCCACTCTAACTATTTTTGATAGTATTTACCACCTTCTAATAAAGTTTAACATTTTCAAAAAAAAAGAGGCATGCTGATACCACTTCAACATGGGAAAGCCTTGATAACAGCACGTTAACTGAAAGGAACCAGACACAAACGGCCACATATTGTTGATTTCAGTGATCTTAGAAATGCCCAGAATTGGCTCATGCAGTGGCAGAGAGCAGATGATGGTTGCAAGGGGCTGGGTGGAGGGGGGTTGTGGAGTGACTGCTAGTGACAGGGGTGTTCTATTGGGGTGATGAAGTGTTCTGGAAATAGATGGTGGTGAGGGCTGCACAACCGTGAGTGTGCAGAAGACTGCTGAGCGCTGTCTCTGGGAGTGCTTGTTGTTGGGGCGGCTTTATTTTGTTCTCATCCTGTAATGTGAAGGGTCATCTTGTGCTGAGACCATTCAACTCCTGTGAGTGGTAAGGCTAAGAGACTTTGCAGAGTCATGTTTCTTTTTTCCCCCTTGCTGAGTGTAGGCAAAAATGGTTTAAGCCTGAGAAAGTGCTCCATATGCAGAAATGTCTTTCAGTTTTGGCTGGTGTAAAAATCTTGTGAGCTTTTTAATCATTTAGGACAGTCTGTAGGGGGAAACAGCCTGTGAAGCCTGGGTGAGACTTGGAAGAGCCACGCTACCCTCCCAGACACGGGTGGGGATTTCACCCCCATTCAGGCAGTGAAGGGCCAAGACCCGTGAGAGGAGTTGACAGTCATGAATATTTATGTGTATCCGCTGCTTCATCTTGGATATTAATTTCTAGCTGAGTCATTTTGTGGCGGCAGCCTCATCCTACATCAGGAATTTATAGTATCTGCTATTTGAGGTGAAGAGCTGACAGACTTGATTATTTAACAGTCTATCTTGTATTGATATCTCAGATTCCTTTGTCAATCACAAAACAGCAGAAATACAGACGTCCTTTAATGCCGATGTGACCTGGAGCAGGTTTAGTTTCTGTACCTCAGTGACCTTATCTGCGTGTGGGGAAGATGATAACAGTGCTTCCCTCAGAGGGGCTGGTGAGAGGAGACTGAGAAGCACAAATGGAAGACTTACACGAGATGCTCATGAATGACAAAATTTAGTGCTCTCAGCCTGGTGAGGCCTCAGGGGCAGAGATGTCAGAACAGAGCAGTCCTAGCCGGAGTTCGATCCGCATTGGCAGGTTTTATGATCACTATCACCACTGTGGGTTATCAGGTAGTTTTAAGACTTGGTAATATGAATTCATGAATAATGTTAAAGACTAGACAACTCAGATCCGGTTTACATAGTTCTCAAGATTTCCTGTGAGAAATGGATATTTTTTCCCCATCTTAAATCTGAGTGGATTCTCTAAAAAAATTCTGTAGTCCTCCATCTTTTTCCTTTAATTCTCCTTTTTTTTAAATAAAAGTTTTTAAATGGAGTTACTGGGGACTGAACTGAGGGCCTCATGCGTGCTGAGCACATACTCTCTCAACTGAGGTATACTCTCCCCCATAATTTTTTTAAACTTTACTTTCTTAGTATTCAGAGGTTAGAGGCCTCTAATTCTTTTTTTGGAGACTTGTCCATAAACCGGTAAATCTAAAATTAATGGACAAAATTTGGTTTATTAAAAAAATCATTAGAACTTTTATCAATCCATTCAAAAGGAAATGCTTATTGAGTTAAAATGTTTCTCCTTTATGGTGATTTCTAATTTTTGGTCTAGCTTAACTTATTAAAAGTAATCCTCATCATCATAATGACCAAGCTTGCTGTGAGTGGACACCTACCAAAGGCTAAACTGTTTTTCTCATGTTTTACTTCAAAGCAGGTGTTTGACGGTAGGTATCAATGTCTCCTTTTTGCAGCTGAGGGATTGAGAGGTGGGCAGCTTGTCCCAAATCAAACGCAGCTGGCGGTGCCTAGCTCGGTGCTGGAACCCAGGCTGCACAGGATGCATTCTCAATTTCTCCTCTGATCAGCCTCCCGTTGAGTGGTTTCCCGAACTCCTGTGAGTCCATAAATGACCGATTTTGGCGATCTCAGCCTGATGAGGCCTTCAAAGGAGAGACACCAGTGAGAATGTGAGACAGAGTGGCATAAATTAAAATTGTACATTTTCACAAATGTTGCATTCTCAGGTAATGACTTAAATAGTTTATGTTTTCTTTATATTAGTGCTATGTAAGCACTAAAAACAAAACATTAAAAATGATTATAGTGCAAAATAGGAGTGGGCTTTGAAAGTCCAATCATTGCTAATGATGTTGCTTGTTTTTCTCTAGTGGTGCTTATTGACAGAATAATTTACAATGACTGAATTTGTTTTATGTATGTAGTCTTAGTATGGAGGAAAAGTTTGTCAGTGCATATTGAAAGTAAAATCTTTACTCTTTTCTTTCCTGATGATAAATATGTACGTTGTTTCCATGGCTTAAGTATATTTCCTCATTTGTGAAATTTGAGTGATGCCGTTTACCATGTCTGACTGTGAGAGGTAGACGCCTTGTATACAAAGCATCCAAGAGCTGCTTAGTAAAAATGTGCTGTCACAATGACAGATAGTTTAGAAGGATCAACTGTGAATACTAAAGAGGGTGGCTTGTTTCTGATGCATATTCAATATGGATATATATGAATATGGCTTAAAGTAACAAGGATTCAGGGTTTTGTGTGTGTGTGTGCGTGCAGTATGAAGTTTTAATGAAATCTGTATCATTCTATTGAGACAGGGACTAGTTAAATTGACTTAAGCAGACGACCTTGAAGATTATTTACACAGAATGTGTATTGTTACAACTCAGTGTTCATGCTGCCGTGTAACTATACACTCAGACATTTAAATTCGTAGGACTCTGACCAGAAGCATTAAGTTTAGAAAAATCCACATTGATCATTTTCAGGGAATAAGCTTCTCTCTTTTGTGATTAAAGAAAATTTTGATTTATTTTTCTGCACTCTTAATAGGTTTTAAAATATCAAAACATTGATTTGACATGTCAGCTTTTTTAATAGAAAAAAGCTCATGCTGTTTTAATATGTAAATAAATGTTTTTGTATTTCAATACACTTCTATGATTTCCTGGCTCTTTGAGAAGTATTTTGCAAGATACTTAGATTACCTCCTGTTGGAAAAATACAGACATGACTTTTATGAATATAGGCCTAGTACAGGTCTGTTGGTTTTTGCTACAGTGCAAGACATGAGGACTAGGAGAGCAGTATGTGCTACATAAGCTTTTAGTTATCTGATTCTTGTTTCTGATCCACAGGCAATTTTTGTGTTGCACCTTTCCAGGCAACCAGGAAGGCCTTTTAAGCCATAGGTGGCGCTGTTACACCTTCTTACAGTCTTAAATTTCCTGTTTGTAAAGGAAGTCTTAAACAACGTTTTTTTTTTTTTTTTGATTCCTTTGCTTAGTGCTTCAGGGTAGCACAATGTCCATTATGTCTGACTACCTGGAACTATTATTCTGCTTATGTCTTAGTTTTATTCTATCATCTCGCTGTGAACATTTCAGACTTCCTGTGCAAACAGTTGCAACATCGGACTTTTCTTGCAGTGTTAGAAACCAGTGAGCCGGGATTTTATAAAAGAGCTAGAAGCGGCCTCTGGAGCACCTTAAAGCTGAAAAGTGTACTGAGTTCCCTAAGTATTATCCCCACCGCTGTGTGTCAATGGGTGGTAGGAGATTTGGTACATATACAAAGGGGTGTGGTGTTTTGACTTGGGTTTGCGTGCACGCGCTGCCACTGAGCTACGTGATCCTGAGTCAGTTCTTTCTGAGTTTTTCCCTCGTCTGTGAGATGGGGACACTCATTTCTGCTTTGTAGAATTGTGAGAATTAGAAATTATGTAAAGTGTTTAGCACAGTGTGTATGACAAGAGGGCTCATAATCTTAACTGCTGTTTGGTGTGAAGCCATCATTTGATAGTCTTTGGCAATTACTGAGAAACAGGAAAATAAGAAAAGCTGGTTTTATGATGAAAGATATTTGAGGAGGTTCCATAGTTCCTATACACATAATTTAGCATCAGCAGAGTCAGGACAGTTACACAGTCGCCCTGAACCAATGTTAAGCCACAGAATTTTTGTTACTTCATATATGTTGGGGCTTAAGGGGACCCAATACTTATACACATGTTGTGTCCAGCAGCCAACTGAGAGATGACAAAGAAGAACAGGCAGGCGATAAATGTCTCCTTTATTACTGATGAAGCCACATTCTCCATGAAATTCAGGGCTGTGGGAGAGTGAGTGTCATGACACTATGTCCCAGAATTAGAGACTTACGCAGTCCCAGGTAACTCTGGTCCACAGCGAGCATTCCCTTGAGAGATTCTGACCCATAATGCACAGGACTGTCTTGCCATGGAACTGAGCATCCCGGCTGCTTCCTAAGGGTGGCCAACACTGGAGGGGAAGGAAAGCTTTCATATGCCCTGCTTGTCTCCCCGGACTCACACCTCAATCTGTTAGTGTGAGGAGGGCTAGCCGTGGGCCAGTGGTCAGGGGTGTGAAGGGAGAAGCAGTCTCCCATGGACCAGAGGAGTGGGGAGGAGGGAATCCCCCCTCAGATTAAACAGGTGGTGGCTTGAAACAGAAGGGTGCTCCTCAAGAGTTTATAAGAGGGGAAATAAGGATTTCCTTTGGGACTCAGAATAGTCATGAAACACAGAAGATGATTAGATGGGAGACTTGTAAATCACTTTCTTATTAAATTGAAATTTGTTGGGCACCAAAAATGTGCTACATTCTTTTCTGAGAGTTTTACAGAAATGAATCCTCCAATTTTCACAACAAGTGAGTAAGAAAGATTTGATTGTTATCCCAGGTTTACAGTGTGGAAATTGAGGCACACAGAGGGTAAGTAATTTGGCCAAGGTAACAGAGCTAGTAAGTGGCAGAGCTGGGATTTAAATCCTGGCTATCTGGTTTCCAGGCTCCCAGGGATGGGCTTTGGGTGTTTACAGGTATCTGCATCCCTGGATCTCTGTACCTCTGCATCAGTTAGACCAGAAAGGACAGGGAAAGTGGAGTTATACAGGTACTCACAGTCGTGTTTCAGCCACTGTCCATGGAGTGTGCCCCGTGATTGGCATTAATTGTTTTCCAGGCAGTAGATCTGTTCTTATAACAGAAATTTAGTCCATTGAGTTAATCTAGAAACCCTTCCTGCTCTGCTTCTGTCCACGCTTGCCATGTGACTGCCTGCCCGAGATTGGGCCGTGGAGGAGAATCTGTACTCATGGTTGAACTCTGATATTTCAATCTGGTTTGTAGTTTCACATCTCCTGTTACATTAATAAATTGAATTTCTGGTTTTCTTGCATCAGTGTGTCATAAGTTTGCTTAATGTGAAACCAGTCCATGGGAGCCGAGGGGTGCTGACGGTATAATTTCTGAGCATGTGGCATTTCTACCCGTGCAGAAATGGCTGGAGGATGTCCACCTTCCTCACTGATTTCTCCCAGCAGCAGGGTCCTCTCCCACCCCCGGATGTGAGGATGGGATCTCTCTTAGTAGGCCATTCAGAGGCCGAGTCCACCAATCAGATGAAGTACCTGGAAGTGGGTTTAATAGAAGAAAAGGGCTTCCAGGTAGTCCGATGGGCTGTTTGAGTCCGTTTGGTGAAAAGATGTCCACTGTCTGTGGTTGAGCTGCTTCTTTGCTGTTTAAAAGTCTGTATTACATGAAGGGATTTTAAAAAGCAGAAAGGTGTGATTTCAGGTGGTACATCCGCACCGGTGAGTAGTGCTGGATGACCGCCTGTGTGAGGAATAGACAGAGTCTTACAAACTTCATAAAACAGCTTTTAAAGCTCTTCCATCTGAGTGCACTTCGTATGGGGTCCAGTTCATGACTGGTCGCGCTGAGAGGGCACGTAACTGATGATGGCAGAAAGGACACGGAGGCATCAAAAAGGTCCCAGACATGTTCTGTGTTTAGAGGATGGGGCACAGAGTAACACATTTGAGCTGGTTTTTCATTGAACACTTTTGAGTATTTTCTAGGACTCCCCAATCCCCCATGGTTCCATGCAGCTGGGTGTCCCCTCAGTGCAGCTCTGTCAGCGCTTGCCCTGGGCTGACGCGGTGTCACGGGGAGCAGGACGGTCAGTGTCCCCGGCTCCTCCGAGCTCCGTCTCCTCATCCGCAGAGCCGGGTTTCTCATCCGTGTCTACTTAGTAGGATTGCTGAGAATCACACGTGATGGTTGTCAGGTGTGATTTGTGGTTGTCTCTGTGATTGGCATATAGTCAATATTTGATAGAAACACATGTTTTTTATTATAATTGTGGCTCCTAGATTGCAGTGGTTTTTAGTCTGCATTTATTTTTTTATATAAATTTATTCTTATTTTTAAGTAAGCACTTGTATTTATTTATTTTCATGAAGGTACAGGGGATTGAAGCCAGGAACATGTGCGTGCACAACAGGTGCTCTACAATGGAGTAATACCCACCCTCCTTGTCTGCACTTAAAAATAAATATTTCAATACACAAAATATTTCTTAAACACCATCATGGGTCCTATTTTCTGCATAGACAATTGAATACATATGCCATCTCAATAAGAATAAATGTCATAGGGACATACCTTTCTAAATCTGTTTACGTGTTTTAAAACGATCATAGCTAGTGAAAAACACGAGTCTTGGATCCACTACTTCTTAGGGTCTGCTTTGCCATCATGGGGAATTACATTCTACAGAGAAGGCTAATTGGATCTCATTGATATTTGGATGATTTTGCAATGTTCAAGGCTTTCAAAAGCTGACCGTTTTGTATTTTAAACTAACTACAAAGTTATCTTCTAGAAGTTGTAAGTCCTTAGCTTGTGAAGTGCCCAGTAATTCAGTTTGTATATGTCTGTGTCTCTGTGAACGTGTATGTGTGTGATTTCAGGAATGTAGCAATAAGTTCCATATAGCCTTCTGAAATCTTTCTCCTCCAGTTCAAGGTGTAGGTATATATTTACACAAATAAATTGATACTCTTTTGTGATTTGGCATATTGGTGGGAATAAGAGGTTCTCATAATTGTTTCAGAAGGGTTGGGGAGCATGAGCTTAGAAAATGGGAGGAGATAGAGGCAGGGAGGTTCTTTAAACTTTGTGCAAGATGAGAAACAGTAGCTTTTCTTTTTTCTTCTAAAGCAAACTGGCACTGAATTGTAACATACTAATACTCAGAATTGCTTTTCTGATCAGAGACAAGTGCCTCAGATTTTTCAAGGCAACATGAATGATGAAATGTGTTTTAGCAGTTATCTTTAAAAGTAGTTTTATTTTTCAAGTATAAGTCTATAGACTGTTCTTTTTTTCCAGCTGTACAAGAATTTCTCATTGATCCAGGTACGTGATCAATGTGTTTAGTTTCTTTGGGTTATTTATTTTTTTTAAGTGCTTGATTCATTCTGGTGTGAATGAATGTTTAAAATTTCTGGATTTTGATCTTTAAAACTTGCTGATTTATCAGAACTGCAAAAAACCTGATGTTTGTTCCTTGTTTGGTGGGGCAACCTATTGATTTATGTTGTCTGTTATAGAGGGAAATT